>NC_141786.1:5057108-5157108 GCF_054643075.1 Acanthaster planci | reverse complement strand
ATTTCTTTGTGAACCGTTCGTGAACCAGCGATGCGCAGTTACTAATAAATGAGCCTCCGTTGCTGGGAAAATTGTTCCCTCTCGTGGTCCAGCTTGGGGCTCATTAAGGCTAATATAGACAAATAGTGAACAGAATAAGGATTCAACAAATACCAGTAGGCCTACGTCAAATATTTCTACAGAAATTCCCAGCTCTTTGTGAGGGCATTGGGGATCATCCTGGGTCGAAAAACGGTTGATCCTTTAGGACGAAAACCGGGATTTTCAGAAAAGATGCGCGCCAACTTGGAAGGTTAAAATGCGAGCACGCGGTGCAAAGCCCTTCATCACAATGTAAATACAATGGAACCAATTTAAAATTCATTGTCGTGGAGGCGGTGGGGGCACACTTGGCGCGCCCCTTTCTAAATCCACCATTGGTCTCGAACGTCTCGAATTGAGACTAAACCAGGCCTGTTTGTTTCACGTGAGTCTCAATTTCGATCTCACTGGTCGTGACTGACGCCAGAACTCGTGGCCTAAGGGAAGGAGCTTGAAGCAGCGTTGAGACACCGATCGAGAACCAGGCCTACTTTCAGCAAATCACGACTCGTGCGTAGCACGCGACGTGTCATTGTTCGCTGTGAAATAAAGTCTCCATTCGCCAACGGCTTTAGTACAAAATAAATGTAACAATAACTGGTTTATCTGGCAACAAGCCAACAATACGGCATTCATACTCGTGGATAACGCCTTGACGGGAACCAGTCAAATTATACGTAAAGACTACAACGAGGGAAGTTCGTTTCGAGGCTCTACAGCCTTAGAGAGATAATATAGTTTTAATGACGAAAACATAACAAGACACAGTTCTTTCCTACATCAGCAGTTTTCAGCTGGTGCTAATATCCGAAAACAAATATGCAATGTATTATAGGGAAATGTATTCCCAGTCAGCCTCAAAGCACGTCTGTCACAGCCAATTGAAAGCTATCGATTTGCAGACATAAACGATTGCTTGATCAGACAAGGATTGCTTATGATTCAGTCAGTGTAGCTTGAGGCACAGTTGTCTCTGTCTGTTGGAAATGACGAAATTCGTCCTTTTCAGAGGGGATCTAGAGGGGGGCTGGGTGTTTAACCCCCCCCGTTCAGCCTTGGACTAAATAGGACTAACAGTGAAATGACGGAAAATGTAGGCCTACCGATAAAAAGTCCTGGACGAGGACAGCGCCGTCCATCTATCCATTTAGTGTGAATCACATGTACAGCGATTTCCGGTGGATCCCAATAAGCCACTTGCGAGTTAAATTTGAATAAAATCTGGTACACTGTGTTCTCTGATTGCATAGAAACGTAACAATTTGAATTTCCCCAGACTAAAAAAACTGTCGCTATACCTCGTGATTCGGGGCAAGCTTTTGCATAGCGACCACCTGGAATGGATTGTTTCCTTTTGGGCTGTTCCTATCCACGCAAAACAGTGTATTGTTGCAAGGCGTCTCTTATGTAACTAAGTCAAGAGCTTGCCCCGAATCACGAGGAATTATACCCAGCAAGAAATGAGACCGAGGGGTACCCCCCCCCCAACATGTCCAATCCCTATACAAATTGCAGACTATTGTTACTTAACACACCCCCCCAAGATGTCTGAAAGGAATTCCCCAGATTCCTGCGAGACAATGACCAACACAAAGCAGGGGGGGGTCTCTCCGTCTCATACCTTGCTGCATATGAAATGGCTTTTAGCAGGGCGTCCCTTCAGTACGCCCATCACCCCCCCCCTTCCTGAAAGCTAGATCCGTCCCTGCTTTTATTCAGCAAGCTGTTAGTGAACATTTCTGAAATCCATCAGTCGGCACAACCTTCGTTTCCAACCAACATTCCGATGTGTGCGGCTTCACTTGAATTGCACTGCACCGTTCATTGATTCATAGGCCGATGAGGCCCTACGTCGATGGGGGCGGGGTTGATAAATTCCACGTTTGAAAAGCGAAAATTGGCTGCATACACAGAAAGTCATTAGCCAAGGGCCACTTCCGAATAATAATTGGTTGGAATCAGCTGGAAATGTTAATAACGCAGGCATTAACGGTGGCAATTTTCAAGGCATACCGTTTTAAAGACAGATTTTTACACAAAACAACTACAAGGCTGCAACAGAAGGCCCCAGTGCAGCCGCATGTCATGCACACCTACACATAAACAAATTGCAACAATTTTTAGTCGTGAAAGAGCAACAAAAGTCAATACACCCAGGAGAAAATGTGGAGTACGTTGTCGCAAGGAAACGACGGGTTCCCTTTGTCCGTGGCGAGCGGCGTCCACGGCGTCTGCAACGGTGCCTGAAAACTCTGACATTTCACGGCAGGGGTGCTTAGAGTAAACACGTCGACAGCGGCACGAAGTCCATTGTTGTCAGAGGAAGAAAACGTCGAGAACAAAACGGAAAGTTGTCCATCTCATGCAATGTTTTGTTTCATTACTTTTTGCCTATGCTTCCACGTGCCCTTCAGTACTGATGTTTATTTTGGATTAGCAATTATAGTTTTAGCCATATGCAAGGTTCTCAGTAAGCAGAGGTGTCTTGGGGATATATTGCAAGGCTGTCAGAATGTATTATGTCCGAAACGAAAGTTTCAGGAGTAGGCCCGATATAAAAGTGTCTACATGTCGAATAGCAATTGTGGCAGTGATGACACCCTGCATTAAGCTAGCCGCTGGTTGGTACATGTATATTTAAACGGTATCAAACTCCTAAATCAGAGGCTAAGGTTTTTCTCGAACTGCATTACAATATTAAAGGAAAGCACGACGGATTTCAATATTTCCGAGGGTGTGATCTATCGCCCCCTCTCACATCAAACCGTTTCTGATAACTATTGCCCCCGGACGAGACCAAGGATTTCTTGCATGTGGCCACTGCTTTGCAGGTTGAGCCTGAAAAGGGGCGATAAGGAGGGTTAGAGTTTTAGAGGTGATGATCAGGGAGAAATCTGGACATGATGAGCTTGATTAAAAATCACCGACTGTAAAGTACGGTAACCTTTCGGTGCTGAAACCAGTTACGGTTCGTTCAAGAATAAAATGAAACGAACTGTGCTCCTCGGTGCAGTTTCCCTGCGCCATAGCCCCAGCACCTTCCTGATTTTGGATGGCAGTCGATAGGTGCTTGTTATTCCGCGATTTATTCAACCCAAAAATGCGAGAGTTGGAAGGTTGCAAAACAAAGTTTTTCTCAACGATTTTTCATTGATTCAAGCCAGGTGGTTTGGTTGCGTGTGAAAATTATTTGGCATATTGTTCAGCAGTTCCTGTTATGAAACAAAAAGAAAATGGAAAAAAAGTAGCCGTTAAGATCGTTTCTAAAAACCAAAATCAGCTGCCGTGTTCCATGGGAAACGATTCCTGTTAATGCTGCTGAAAAAGGGAAAAAAATAATATTGCAATGGAGGGGCTGGTGTAATTGCTCATTTAAGACCCTCCTTTGTAATCTCACAAACAAAACAACCTCGACATGCATTGCCTGAGATGACAGGAACCTCACCAAAAAAAAAAAAAAATGGGCAGTATACCAACTGCCATCCCAATACAATAAAGCAGCTGCCCTCATGCATAAATTAAGTGACGTCGCACATGAGTAGTTTCTTTTATTAGAGGCCGGCTGCATTCCGGGCGCCAAATACGCTCAGTCACTGAGGAGGCCTCATTTGCATAATAATGGGGGCACCATCTGAAAAACGGCAATAAAAGCGGACGGAGTTAGCACTGCGTGAAATGTGACCGAAATTAAAAGCGTTCCAATAAAGGGGCTAACAGCGCTATGCGTTTTTTTCAACTTCAGTGCATTGCAATTTTAATTCGCCCCTCCATTCCCCGACCTCCAATTCAGATACCATTAGGCCTAAATGAAGTTTGTGAGACGATTGCAACTAATTTCTAATGCGCCCATTAACAGATAATAAATTCCTATGGTTGGCATTGGTTTTGACTATTGTTTTGGTCAGTTTGCCTGTCATTAATTTTTCAAGGCATTTAGAGTTCTTCAAATCATATCTGTAATCCACAGATTAATTTAAAAGAAAGAATGCAATACAGAATTAGCATTCTTTATTTCGACCTTTACTCTCAGTGTGGGGTACGGTATATCTTGTGTAGGAAGTTAGAATTGTTCAGCGATGAGTTAGTTTTCGGAGTTTACGCTCAGGTGGGTGAATGTCGAGGATTACCAAGCATTAGAGCCCACCAAGCTTCTGAAATAAATACAGTAAAGAGAACCATTAAATCTTATTAAAGTGTACATGTAAATAGTGTCGAATGCTGCAGTCTGGGGCAGTTATGGTCCCTTGACGTCGCCTCTAACAACCGTGGAGTTTTATAAAATACCGCCTTATCGGAGTACTTGGTCAAGGCTTTAAATAACACACTCGCCTGTGGAGGCCGCCATTTAGCAACTGTACGCATTTGTTAGACATTTGCAGTTGTTATCAGGTATTTTGGACACGTCTTCTCTATAGATGCATGTAGGATTCGGGAGCAGGACTCCACAAGAAGACGATTTATGTCTTATAGATTCAAGGTCCACGCAAAGTTTAATAATGTTTTAAAAATGTTTATTCCCGACGACTCTAATTTTTAGTAGTTAGTTGGCCATTAACGACTTTTTCAGAAGATGATCGTGTTTAATTGATCGGGAAAAGAAATCCTCGAACGGAAACGCTGGGAACCTAAACACATGGGCTCACTCCCTCACAAATTACCACAATACACCAGGCTATTGAAGCCGGAGGCGCAAATCATCCAGCGGTCACGTTTTGTCTAGACCGGGCCGTGGTTGTCTTTATTCATCGCGTGTGCAGCCTTTGTGCCCTGCAGCCAAGACACAAAGGTCCAGTGTTTCGCACACCGACTTCAGGCGCTAACGGCCAGTACTGTCTGTGTTCACAAGCGGCTTGGGCCGTTTTCCCTTAAAATCATAACGTTGTCATTGTCCAGTTGTTTTTGTTTGCATACAATCCCTTTGTCATTGTGCGATTTCCATATCCACTGTTCCTCGCACTCCATACGACCATGTAATTAGATGTTTTGGCGAACCCTTACCTGTCATATACATGTACTTCTAAGTTTGTTTTCGGATATGAGTAATTAACAATAATGATAATCGGCTTTGATGCACTCACCCACATATCTGCATGCAACGTCATGGAACTACTATTAGGAAAACAGAATGTGTAATAAACATTTGGTTTTTAGAGATCGGTCATGCGATGTTAATACCTTGTGTGGAGGTTTTTTTTTTGATGGGTAGGACTGGAGATGCGCTCATGTAAACACATGTCTTGTTATGAGTTTTGAGTGATGCATTTTCCTACTGCATCATCATTGTGGTATCGCTTTAAGTGAAGTCATCCAACTCCATGGTCTAGAAATTCCTAGCCTTGTGCAGAGAAAGGAATGGCAGAATAATGGCAATCCCCCCACTGGGTCGACAGTCACTGTGAGACTAGTCCAGAAATATAGCTTACAGGGGGAGCCAGCGACTCAGCTTTTGTTAGCGCAGCTGGTCCTGGGCCGGGCCCGTGCTGGTCTTTTGTTCGCCTTGTCAGGCCGGCGCGTGGCTCGTCATGTTTCGATGGCCTTTGTGCGGAGGATGGTTGTGTCCCCCCCCCATTAAGGCCTATGTCAACACCTGTTCAATTGTGTGTTTGGGTAGAAGTGCAAAAGTTGGTCCCATAAGGCTAAACTAAATCTTTTTACCGGTGCAACTTGATATCGTCCGCTGTAGCGACAAATGAATCACCATTCAAAATCCACAAAAAAGGGAATCAGAATTACAAATTAATTAAAAATAACAATGCCTAATAATATCAAGTTATATATTTCATCTGAAACAAAATAAACTTACGCCAAATGGGCAAAGAATGGCAGGGGACAACTGTTTCTTTGTCTTTTAGACCATAACTTCTAAACATTTTGGATTTATTTTCTGACACTTGTTGATATTACTGGAATCAATGGCTTGTGGTAATTTCTGTCCCTTTAACGTCGCTGGGTTTTAAAGATTCCATTTTGATTAGGATCAACGTAATGAAACAAAATTGTGACCACATCGTGAAAGTGGCAAAACCTGAGCGCGAGTTTCTCCATTATAATAAAAATGTGTGAATATGTACACTTGAAATAGGCCTAAATAGAGATAAAAAGTGGCAATTATACCGACTTGAACCAGAAACAAGTTTTTTTATTTGCTTTGCCAACGATTGGCATTGAGCAGGTCGCCACGCGCACGTGACTTGCGAGGTTTTAAATAGCGTAGGGTAATTATAGATCTATGATTGTAATTTGAAAAGAACGAGACTATCTTAGTATGAATATGCATTAATCAGCATATCAGCATTTTTGCACAATCAACATCAACTGTAGTGGCATACTGAAACTTTAAACTTTGTTCAGTGGTTCAAAAATACGAAAAGAACACGGCGCTTATGTTGAGATTGCTACCAAACTCAGGCTTTAAAACCGAATACATTTTTGTGCGGTGAAAATTGATGAGGGTTCCTTTATTCTTTTAGGAAAGTGCCCGTTTTATGAATATGACCGCAGTACAAAATAATCATTTTCAAACTTTGAGGAGGCAGTCAATCATTATCGGCATTAATCTTGTTTTCTTTTTTTAATAATCTTAGCAAATGCATTATTAGAGCTTAAATTGAAGATGTTCGTGTCGTTAAGTCAGGAGACCCGGAGTTATTTTTCCTTTTACACAAAATTGTGAACGGTTTGACCAAAGGTCAAGTGAAAAGGGGTCAACTTTTGAATGTTGAGATTTACAGACGCTAGGCAAATAGGTCGAACTTGAAAAAGCCAAAGAGTTGGACTAAAATTCTTCCACAAGAGCCGGACCACATGGAATGACTTCACATAGTAAACCCCCAAACTATACCATATTCTATACCGTTTCAGAATGAGTTCAGATTCAGAGCAACATGCATTCCTATTCTTGAACCTATTAGCTTCAATTGTCAAAGTTTATTTCTGGATCTCAACATCCGCCCACGTCAAGTAACTGGTCCTATTTGAGGTCAAAATGGGTTTATTGTTTCTTATAAAAAATGTTGCACCTATTGGTCTTTGTTTAAATGTTTCTGGGTTACTTGAATGCCAGATGACGTAGGCCTTTGCTCAGGAATATGCCTTTTTATATGTAAGACAAATTGCCTTTTAAAACTTTCCGCTGTGACAATTTCATGTTTCCGAGGAGGTCGACACATCCTGTCCATCCAGGGGCAAACTGGATTGCTCACGCATCCCTTTTTCCATGTGAAGTTGATCTTTATCGAGATCCCGTCGTTTGCTTCAATATGAGATTACACACGACTGTAAGTACAGAACTGCAAGGTGCTACTGCTGAGCCGAGTAACACTGGAATTCGAGAGGGCTTTTGTCTGATACGCAGTTGCACATTCCATTTCGCATTAGCAACGCGCGGGGAACCATGTTTGTGAGTAGACGCAGCTGCGTATGTAAATGATGGCACACTTTCAGGACAAACGGGAGAAGTCCTATAACAAGTCAGAAATATACCGTATCTTCCAAAATAATGTGTGATAATAAGCCTTTTGCGAGTTAAACTTAAATAAAATCTGGTACAATTAGACAATATGAATTCTCCATACGAAAGACATGCACTGTTGCTATACCTCGTGATTTGTGGCTAGCTTTTGCTTAGTTACATAAGAGACGCCTTGCACCAATACACTGTTTTCAATAGATAAGAAGGGCACAAAGGAACCAGTCCATTCCAGAGATGGCGGTCGCTATGCAATAGCTTGCCCCGAATCACGAGGATTAGCAACAGTGTTTTTAGGCTGGGGAATTCAAATCATTACATGCAATAAGATAACTCAGTGTACCAGATTTTATTCAAATTTAACTCGCTTAGTGGCTTAGTGGCATTCCACTTTTTCTGCTTGTTTCTTTGTAAGCTTTATGATCAGAAGTGAGCATTTTTGTATAAAAGAAACAAATATGCTTAATTCCCAAGGAGCAAATCATCGAAACGGTAGCAAAACTAAGGAAGGCAGCGAAAATAGCAGAACAAGACTAGAAAACATGTGAAGAAAATTCTTATGTAACATTCTGTGGTTGTCTTGTGAAATTGAAATCTTGGGATATTAAAGGTTGGGACTTGGTTAGCATGACTGTCACTTGTAAAATTGATCTGAGTTCGTTGCAAATTATTTTTAACAGGATTTAGGTGGACTTGGTATCAGGGCCAACAACCTGGTCCGTTTGACCAAATGATCACTAAAGTTAATCTTCTAGGGCAAATTCCCGGCTCAAAGCGAGAAGAAAACTGCCAAGTAACGTGAGCTGAAACCACTGTGTAACATGAATGATGTGACGTGGCTTAAATCCTGCGATTAAGACTGTGCTAAGCAATCCACACGATTTTTTCCATGCTTTGGAGACCTAATACTCGGTGGAGTATACATATATCATTTTAATATTATTAAGCAAGCTAGCTCGACTGACAAAGCGGTGGAGCGTTTGCCTTGACTTGATCAAACAACGGGCACGTCAACTTTGCTCCATTGTGCATATGAGATTTAACGGGATCCACTGTCCAACGGAAGAGTTGATGCGTTATACCTCTTTAACTTAATCCTCTGCACCTGCTGCCGTGCCCCCACATATAACGTTTGTTTCTCGTTAGACCACGCGTAATCCATACCCTCACATTTTACCTCCCAGCTGACGGAAAGAAACAATGGTTCCTGCTTTCCTGGGAATGTTTGAAAACAAATCTTTCAGTCCACTTGGACAGAAAGGCGAACTCGGCTTTTTTAATCACTGTTATTCCTCTTTAACAAAGAGAGTGCTCCCCGCTTCCGGTCCAGGCTGTTGCCTGTTAAGATCTATACGTTGAAAGTCGACATACAGAAGCCAATACCAGGTAAGCCTTTTCAGGCAATAACTGGTCAGAGACCCTGGGTGTATCATTGTCCAATCTTTATATTCCTTTAATCCTCTTATCTTGTGGGCAGCTCCATCGAAGCGGGCAGTCGCGTGCCGTTTGTAAGAGTCTTCATTGATCTAGACATAATTACAGTAAATACCGCCCTCGAATATTCTGAGGGGATTTGAGATGTCACAAACGAAACGGTTCTGAAACGCAATAAAATGTTATAGACTCATCGTTGATAGCGATCTCTGGGACAAAGGACCTTTAATTCCCCAAAAACAAATCCATGCAGGGATGGAAGGGAAACCACACCAACTGCTCGGTGGCAAAGCTAAGGTGTACGTGTGTGTGTGTGTGGGGGGGGGGGGAACTGCCCCCATGGAAACCTTCCCTTTCTCACACCCCTCCGGAAAATTAGAATTTGTTTGGGAGAGCTGTTGCCACGCCATCTTTAGTGCTGATGTGCGTTACTTTAGAGTGGGTATAGACCTATTTAACAAGGTTCTTGAAAATAAAAGAGTTGTCCATTACACAAACTCGGTGGCGTATCGGAGGGGGGGGAGCAACTGCCCGGGTGAGAACTCTTGCTTCCTCCTTTGAGAAGAACCTGGCCATGTATAACTGCAACTGCTCATTATTTTGCGTGTAACTGGTGAAATCATCACAGAACGTGCAAACCACTAATATGCAACATTCAAAATATCCACGTTGGCAAAGTTACATCTAAAATTAAATAGGGAATAAAGAGTGAATTTCAATATTTGATTTGAATTTTAGGACAAATTAAGAGATTGGGGACGCTTCCAAGAAGAAACAATTTTTTTTAGAGTCATTTGCACTATATGGATATCATTGTGTCTACCCAGTAGTTGTTAATCATTTTACCGTTAATCTGTCGCACCATCTACATAAGAGTCTCTCTGATTGATGAAGAAATGTCTTAAAACAAATTGATCTTTTGAATTTGTTAATAAATTACTTTAATTGCCAATAAACCGCTGATTGATTATTAAAAGACAAGGACGTCCATAATTCTGTTTAGATTTCGTTTTACTTGGAACAATGGACTCCTCGTCAATTTGGCGCCGATTCGTCGTGATGACGTCTCCGAATACATCTAAAACATTAGAAGTTATACGAAAATGTAATATGTAAACTCAATTTCATGATTAGCATAGAGCTTAACTAATTAAACACGTAGTTTACCTTGGGTTAGGTTTCAATGTTTAATTTATTTGTCTCAGAATTCTGAAATAAAAAGAGACCTCGAATTGTTGGCAAAAATTACCAGGGTAAGGTTAACACACTCTTTTTATGATAGGTTGGCTGAGCGCGTCACTTGTTATGTCACCCGTTAGCCAATCAGATTTGCCCGTGCACGCTTGCATATTAATGCACAGAGCCTGGGCACAGGATGGGATTGGAAGTTGCCAGAGAGAATCATTACTTTATGAATTCAGCTTGATAACAATAATAAGCTAGCTGGCTGTGGGCCCACTGTCTGCGTACGCACGCTCGAGCGGAACGGTTCGTGCGCTGATGAAGAGCAGCGCTGCCTCACGAACCGTCATTACACACAAGGCATTTGAAGAATAGGGCACACCTCACTCAACGACTGGAGCCTTTGCATCTTTGTTCCGGTTATCTGGTGCCGACTGGAACGCGCATTATTCTGTTTCCTTATCACCTTGGAAGAAAGTTTCCACCAACGCATTGCTTTATGCTCGATAAGTTTTGGAACTGATGAAAATAATTGCAGGGTATTGTTACTTTTTAGTCAAGGACTGCATTCAACTTTAATACCAATCGGATATATATTTCGCAGCACTACATTCGATTTGGACTTAGGGAAAAAAATGACATGATATCCAGGATCATGATAGCGACGCCACCTTCGCAAGCACTTGCTGGATTATCTTAACGGACGGTGGAGAATATATCTCAACTCCCTGGAGACTTTGAAAGGATTTATAATCTCCGTTTGTACTCAGTTTATTTTCTCCGGGGCAAAAGTGGGCACGAATGCGAGGAATGCTCCAATAGTCCTGCCTGGATGCAGTTACGTTCTTTGGATTTGGCTTTACCGTCGCGGACCGCAGCCCTCACCACCGGGATGGGCGTGTGCCGAACCTACGGCCGCCTGCTGTTCGCGGCCGCGCTACTTCTCAGTCTTGGTAAGTGGCTTTTATTTCCATTCGTATCACTTTCGTGTTTGTACAAGGAACAAGTCTCTTTACACTGTCATAACAACACAAGATATCTCTGTGGTCTTTTCTTGAGATCCACGTATCAATATTAGGAGTCTGTTCCGCTTCCTCTGTCGCTAAATACTCGGGAATAGGCATAAGAAAGAGTAAACTCTACTTCATTATTACATCATTGCAAAGTTAGAAAATAAAATGACAAACTAGGCATGATCAAATTCATTGTCAAAAATTATAACCAGCAAGAAATGAGACGGAGGGGTAAGCCCCCGTCCTGCATGTCCAATCCCCATAGACACAGTCTAGCTTATGGTTACCTGACAATTCCCCCCTAGATTTATAAAAAGAATTCCTACGATTCCAGTAAAACAATGACCAACACAAAGCAGGAGGGGGCTTCTCTGCTCTCCGTCGCATATCTTAACTTCAAATGGTAAAAATAGGTTATCGTAAAATAAACAAGTTTGGATTACATAAATCTTCACCAGGATAGCATATTGTGAACCCTTTGCAATGTTTTTCCGACAGATGCTCCACAGGTACTTTAATTACCATAACGCTGTTTTCACTAGTTTGGGTTGAGAAAAAAACCCTGCTAAAATGACGCAATAATGGATGCGATAGGAATAATATCTGGACGTAATATTAACCGACAAAATACAAAATTATTAAAAAAACAACGTGCAGGTAGTAAGCACCACTGTGAATTGTGGAAGTTAATAACAGTCACAGACGTACAGAGCCTTTATGATACGTTTTCAATGATAAACAGTACGCTGATGAAAACATTGTCGCTGTTGGCTTGCGAATACGGGCTCTTGTCATGCATAGCTCTTCATTTCGAGGAATTCGAAGGACTACATTTCATATGATTCTCGTACATAAGGGTTGTACGAACACATAGAGTGCGCTAGGTTTCTAATGCCCTTACGCTGCTCTGGAATATAACAGAAAAGTTCCAAGACGTAACAAGTAGAGGACTAAAGAAAAAATATGATCTTGAACTTTACAGGTACTGGTATCGTTGTTGACGGTCTGTAGAGAGTTGAAGGTTTGTTTAAAGCAGTATTATATATATGAGTTTTTTTTTTTCTCAGCGCAGCTATTGCACTAAAACTCGCCTTCTATAGAGGCTTTGCATGGTAGCCATCTTGCAGGGCAGTTCTTTGTTCCACAGGAGGGGCTCCTTTGTGCATCCCCCATGGAACATAAGCACTGCTGTACAAGATGTTAGCCTCGCATACCTTCTCTCTCTGTATATGCACAGTCTGCATGAGGGTTAAGTGTTGAAGCAAAAGTATAAACGGTTGAATTAAGCTTCCTTAATGTCATTCTTTGAAAACACAAAATAATTTTGTAGGAAGCAAAGCCATTACAGTGAGGACCTACATCATGCTCACCACTGAATGTATTTAATTTTTGTCTTCAACTAGGCCTATGCAAATATTTATACGGATGATTTAAGGCCGGGCCGGTGTGCAGTTTTTACGCGTCAAGAAAAAATGCATTATACTTCCAAGAGTTTTTGTCAGTCGTGCCGATGTTATTTTCCAGAACACTAAGTTAAATTTTTGTGTCATTGGTCTTAAAGAAAACTGTAATATGGTCTCGTTATGTGGCGGTAATGAACGCCACACCAAAAACATGTCACCGTGACGCCACAATGGTGGAAAACGCTGCAATGCACCCGGGACGCTTGGCGTGGGAGTTCACGATAATTGATACGCCCAAAAGCAGTCGCCACATCGCTCAGCATCCCCCAATAGGCCAAATCCGCTGGGACGAAAATTGGTTTAAATCTAATGCTACAAATTGGATTCAATCTTCTGTGACATTAAAGGGGACACCTTCCCCGAAGAACGCCAAACCGCTTGGTCACATTAGAGAGAATTGGAACCACATCGGGAATATAATTTTGGGCAGATTTAACATTTCGATCCGTCGGCTCATTGTCCATATGCAAGTAGCTAGTTTGTTAACTACAAATACCAATCATTCCCATCTAGTGTGCTGTTATGAACATAAATACCACCTCGCCTTATTCTACGATGAGCTGCAGACCCTTAATAGTTATCATATGAATATTTCATGATACCACGCCTAAACATAATGGAAATCAATCACCTCTAATGACTTAGTGTTATTAAATGTTAATGCCGATTATCTTTCCCAGTTTGAAATTTGCGCTTTCTTTGTACCTTAACCCTTTTATTCTTCGTGAATCATGCTTAAAGTTACCCGATAACTGATACATCTTTGGGGCTCCCTGAAACCGTTCCCTCGCCTCAGACTGTTTCTTTTCACACTAGAGATTCTAAGCTGTATCTCTCCCTGCATCATGTTCGGTGAACTGGTCCATGGAAATAACAAGTTGCCTTTATCACAGGAACTTTTCATTGCTACAATTGGAATGCATATCTGGCTGCTTCATTCTCTTTTTTAGCGATATTAAAATAAAAACACAGGCATTCCGCATTTCCGTCTTTAGTTGTTATTGTCCCTGATTATTTTTTCAGTTATTCATTAAGTTTTAATGCGACTGACAGCAATGGGTTACAAAAACAGAAAATTTATTTTTTATATTTTAATTGTCAGTTCGTAATGTACAAGTGCGTAAGGTAATGTGCAGGCTTTCTATGGTTGCCAAGTGAGCAACAGAGTTCATGTCGATAGTTAAGGTCTGGTAACATCGCCTACCAGCAAATGTTTGTTTCATTTCAGAAACAGCAATCCAAGGACAAAAATACGGTCCTGGATCCAAGGATTGCCTGACCAAAGAGAAAGAGAGAGAGTGAGGGGAATCATTTAAACTAAAGGTCACTGCATAAATAGAGTGGTCATTCCTAAATTTTCCTCTGTGTTTATAAGAAAACCCGTTAAAAGACTCGTTATTCTTGGGCTGTGATCACCATTCTACGCTGGACTTTCCTTCTGACAGTTTGCTAGACTGTTCCTTGACCTTCCTTCTTCCACACATAACCCTAACTCCCCCAAATGCCTCTTTTTGGTTGGGGAGGGGAAATGTTGCGAGGACTTGGGAAGTCCACACGACGTCGACGTCTCCACTGCCTGCCTTGCGTGGACATTTCTTGTTCTCTGGAATGTACACACACGCCATGCCTTCCTGACGACAGTGTCCTTACACACCCAAAGTGCACAATGTAGGCCCGACTGATCAGTGTCGATAATTCACTCTGGTAACCCGACAGCATAATATTTGGTGAACTGATGTCTTATAGTGATTTTTTATTTGAACGCATAATCTCAACTTTGAATCAGCATAACCCAGTTAACAATAAGCCTCTGGTTCGAAGTGTGCCATGTCCATCCAGTCACTTACTAACATAGAAGTGTGAATCAGGTATCGAAGACAAATTAAGTACTTCAAGCAGGGTAGTTACACTGACAGCGACAAAGTTATAACGTTCCGATGTAAATCCGTCATTTTCACATCTTCTCTCTATATCGGTTGATGGCTGGCAAAAGAAAAAATGGTTAGAAATACGTTTTGGGGGAATAAGATGTATACAGAGAGGCAGGGCCACTCTCAGATGAAAACCCTTTGAAGTCTTAATTCTTAAATTAATCAACAGAAGTTATGACTCACGATACATATTAGTCACGTGACAACAGTCATCTGAATATAAAAGAAGTCGATCAGCTCAGAGGGCATGATTAGACCGGTTAGGTAGAGTGGGGTCCAGGAGTAAATCATACTGTTGGATCGATCGTGACTTAGCTGTGTACAGCTAGGAGCAGCTACTGAATAAGCTGGTACGTACTACACGTGGCTAATCAATCGAACCTGTAATGAGATGACGCTGAAGGTGCAATACCCATATATACGTGCATGCAGTATGTTTAATATTACACATAACTTGCGTTGTTGGAGTCGTTTATAGTCCTGCCTCGGTGTCAGCCTTACCGATGTGACATTCGGTCGGCGAAGACCGAAGCCTTAAAGGGTAGCTGCAATGAACTTTTCTTTGACACAATATTCCTGCAAGTTCTGTACTGTACTCTTCCTCAATGTGTGAAAACATTTTACATCCCTATTGGTTGAAAAATGTACTTTTAAAAACTTTAAAAAATCCTGGACAACTGAGGGCGCTGTTGCCGTGGTGTCTTCTAGGGATGACATAGTTCAGTGCAAAGGGTTTTTTTGTGCATATTGTGAACCCAGAATTTAATTATATTGAAAACATTTCTGAGAAAGGGATTGATGCTTGCTCATAGCTATGCATATAAGCCACAAAGAAATTAGTAAAGAAGAGAAAATTTGGTTCAGCAAAAGCTACAAGAAAATCAGCACTTTTTTGTGTACAAACCAATGTAACATCGAGATTTCTTCCTGGGATGACAACACAGTTTTCATCATGAATATGGAAATACTAATTAGCCAAAAACCTCAAGAGGCAGTAAAATTCTGTTTGAAACATTGAAACAAAAGTTGAAAATACATTTAACTGAGACATAAAGGTGCCTCGTCAAGGTTTGTATTTAAACAAACTGATTGCAGCTACCCTTTCAGTTTCAAATACAAGAACAAAGGAAAGTAAGAACCCCAAATAAAACCAAACAAAGATGTATAGTTTAGCTCAAATTGAATTCAAGATAGTTTGTCCTACAATGATCTGTCTAAAAGGTAACGCCTTTTTCTTTTAATCATTGTCTTACGGCTAAACCCCAATTACACATCACGGGGGAAAAGAAGCACACTATTTGTGTGGGTTTGTTGCACTTTTCATCAAATATTTGGCCGTCTGCCAATGCCCATCAAACATAATGATTCGGTTTCTAAAAGAAACAAATGTGAATGCACATTCCCGAAGGGGCATGCATACTAATTGTATTATTATCATTATTACTATTATTTATTTTCATGTATTCTGTTCTCGTTAATGACCACTGCACGAGCTTTAGAGCCACATATCCATACGTATTCACACTGAAAAAAAATGCACGAAATCCTTGAATATTTCTGTCCCATGGACCAGAAAAAAATTATTAAGAGGACCAATTGGTTATCATCCTGTATTAAGTACGCCTGTAGTCCAGACTTGTAAAGAGCACAAGTAGATCTATGAGATTAATCTATAAAAGAAAATGCTGTCTCGCATTATCTCGCGAGATTTACGATACTATCCCTGGAGAGTTAGCAAAGCGCTGATGCCAGAGTTACTTTGGCGAGACTAAAGAATGAAAGCGGTATGTGTCCAGGAAATAAATTCACCCCATAACACCCCGCAAAGGAGTCTCACATCTCTGAATGAAACTCGTGAGCATCGGAGAATGTACGGCGAATTGTGGGCCGGAGCACGGCAAAGCCCTTCTCCACGATTAGAAATTTTGCTATCTGTTCCGGGGGCTGGAATGCGCAAAATATACACCGCGGTAAATTCAAATAAACAGCCGTAATTACCCCTGCTATTAAAGTTGTCCCAATTATTTCAGCGTTGAATGAGATACGATGTTGAGATCCACTGGACAGGATTTAGGCGGAGATGACTGCCGCTTCCCTACAGCCTGTGGTGATAATTCAACCTTCTGACTTCCAATAAACATACAGCGGGGAATGTGTTTTATTTTACCCTTGTGACCTTTGCTTGGAACGCCAATTCGCGGATGCTGAAGGTAGCGCACTTCAAAGTGTGAATTTCTGAAAAATGTAAACGCGTGCCTGAATATCCGTAATGTAAACTGGCTCTAATGTACCGAGCTGGCTCGAATGGTTTGCGGTAGTAACACTCTGCCGAACCACGGAAGAAGCCTTCTTTCATGACGGTTGGACTTACACTAAATTTGCATAATGAACTACTTGTAGTTTCTTGGCAAAGCCTTACAGAAAGAAAAAAAAATGCATGGTTCTGACTGAGAGTGTAGTTTTAAAATGGGAGGCATAACTGCGATTACTTCTTATGTGTCCATCCCGTTGGACAAAGGCTGGCGGAGAGTCTATTTCTCGATTTCCTCACTAAATTAGTCTTTCATGTGAGTTACACACAATCACAGACAGGCTTAGTCTGGAAGACCATACTGACACGCCCCCTTCCTGCTTGTAGATTCCGTTCAGTGTAAGCATGATGTCCGATGAAGAAACTGTGACGAAATCACATGGCGTAGCAGACGGCTAGACTAGTCCTATGTGAATTGTAGCTACTGTACGATTCATGAATCTCCCCTTCAATCCATGGGTCCAGTGTCAGTTGCGAAATGGGTAGATGCTGGCCAACGTGTGGAATAGTTTTTAAAAATTTGCGTTCTTCCTGATCATTTAAAAAGGGGTTTAATTTTTAATGCGTCTTTCCAATATTTGGAACGTTCATGTTTTGTGAGTTTTGCCTCTTGGTCTCAATGTATTCTCAAAGGTTCGTGGAAAAGTCAAGATGCGGAATCAGAATGAAAAATAAATAAATAATAACAATAAAAGTTATTTGATGAAGTTTATATTTTGCAGTTTTTTCCTCGAATGGCAAAATGTTACATCCTCAATTTACACGGCCATCGGCACAACATTAAGCATGATATATACCATGACCGACTGATGCAGGCAAAAGTGTCACAAATCCGTGCAATTAGGGATAAAATAAACAGACCCGCAACATCTACCGATTAAAATAAATGAGACGGAAATACCCAGCTTGATAATGTGTGCGTGGATAAACGCAAAATTCACTTCGGTCGGGCACTCTGAACTGTAAACACCAAAGGTGATTTGTAGCCGGAAGATTGTCCATGAATTCATCACGATGGGACGGTGGGAAGGTCGCTCGTGTAAGGTTGCGTAAGGTCTGTGTATCTTTCGCGCATTCGGAAAGCAATAAACTTGAAGGGCGCTCTTGCAGGAAGTGCTGGTAGAAACTGATTTCAGGGTGGTTTTTCTGTCCAATGGGCGTGTAAAAAAACTTGCTGCATTTGTTAGAGGAGACGATGTTTCCACTGATTGAGTGGTCTCCGAAGATAGTGGTTCCTGCACTGAAACAATCTAGTAAACGCTCTTTGAATCCGAATTGGGCATCAGTGACCCGATGTTGGTCAGAATAGATCCACCGCCACGACAGATTCGCACAGTACTCCAAGTTCTTTGTTGTTCTCGGAACTGTGTTTTTAGGAGGGTCATTGTTCATCGGGGCACGGCACAAATGTCTAAAGGGCTTTTGACAAAGGAATCCCATTAAATACGCATTGCAGGAAAACAGATTACAGAGGTTTTGCTCATAAAGCCATCCTTGATCCTTGCTCTGAGTAAACTCTTCGACAGCGGCCAGTCAAGGATGTGTCCACAAACAGATGCGTCGAAGATGGCATGGAAATTGCTGAGTGGGGTTCCTTGTTTATAACATTACACGCGATTATGGTTTTATCACTTCGACGGGTGCGAAAAAATTGGCCATGGAGTCGGATTGGCTACCAGACTAAGAAGTGAACAGGAACAGACCCCCCCCGCACACATAGAAGTGTGTATTTGCCTGCAACTGGGGACCCCCTATTGTTCCTCTTTTGTTTGTACTTTAACGTCTTTAGAAGACCACCCATATGTTTTGTACACAGTTGTCAACCGGGGACCCTCTGTCAATCTCGGACCTTATTGTCCTCTATTGTTGAGGGTCCCCAATTGAATGCAGAAACAAACTCACACACACCCGGAAGCCATGTCCCCCCTGTCTCGTTACACCAACATCAGTGTGTAATACAAGAGTTGGTCAGACTTAATAACAACCTGTCGGGTGCCATATCACAGGTTATTCCTCGTTTGGCTTTATTGCCAGCTATGGACATGAATCTGATATGAAATAATAATGTTTAAAAAAAAACCTTGAAGAACAGCCTCCTAGTTTGTAATCTAAATCTAGAGTTGCAGTTTCTGTGCATGCATCCCTCCCAGTAGGCTGTGTGAAGACCGAAGATACTTGCTGTAACCAATGAGGTTATTAGCTGGGGCAAACATCATGTGGACACCAACTGAAAACCAACATTTCTTCATATTGATATCATTGTATTCATCGTCACTTCCCTCCACTAGCCAAGGTTTGTATTAGGTTTCAAAAAGATGGGCGTGGACTTAATAATTACTGTCATGAAATTTTCAAAGCCCAAATGCGTGCGCCCTTCGCGAGGAAGTTATTGCCTCCCAGTGTGTCGTCTATTCCTTCAAGTGTCTCTTCAATTCGTTTCACAGCAGGCTAAGTGAAGACTACGTGTGCCACAGCACCCATGCTATGGCAGTGGACGTACAGCCGACTTCGATTGCCTTAGAAGATCTGCCTGGGTGGGTTCTAGCTCAACATTGGTTTGAAGGCGTAACTGACTTGGAACGGTGCCCCGCAAATGTACCAGGGGAGTCGCTCTGAGCTCAAACGCAATTCCCAGAAAAAAATTAAGCTGCTCGAGAGGTGGTCTAACTCCCTGTGTCAGACATATCACGCCCTACAGAACACACCACACCAGCAGATATTAAATTGGCCTGGAAACCTGCCTATTTCATGCCATAAAGATAAGGGCACGATCCAGGTACACACAAATGGATAGAATTAATGTACGGTGAGCAGAAAAATGCACGAACACCATGTAGCTTCATCTGTTAGACTTTAAGCAGGGGTGGATTGGAGGAAGCGACTTAAAGTGCCGAGTCGTGGCTTTAAGTAAAAGTATCAGGCGTCAATCAGGATGAAATGCTGATGATGTAAAATGGTGGACTTGAAATACATCATACAATGATTTCCATTTGAAATAAGAATCAGGTAAGAGTTTTACCGAGCCTTTGAAAAGATTAATATAAGCCCCACCCACCGTAAGATTCAGGGCGCAGTCTGCAGTTCGCGGGATGCCAAGTTTTTGAGCCAATGAAGTTGGAAAGAAGAGCAGTTGGAGAGCGGTGTGGGAAACTCCTCACGGATCAACTTTAATCACTCCCAGGGCAGCGAGCGCCAACAGTATAAAGGCGGTCAATGATTAACGAGCGAAGGGACTGTGGCGACGCGCCACAGCGGGCCCCATCTACCTCACCCGTTAACTCCTCCGTCGCTGTTAATGTAACCAAGGAGGTTCCTTTCCCTCGATGGTGTAAACCCGGGAATTTTTCGACCCGTGCTTGCAAGTGATTATATTATGAGTAATACCGAGAGATTGGGAGCCACGGGCATCCGGAGCTACTCATGTCTGATGGGGAGAGGGATTGGAAGTCCGTGTCTCCCTCAGCGCCAATATTTGACTAATCAAAACAAATGAAACCCGAATTAGCGGGAATCAACGGAGCATGAATCAAGAGTCATGTTCCCGGTACGCTAATCACAAAATTGCTCATTCTTGTACACAGTCATCAATCTGTAATCAGAAATTAATTTCCAACTTTCAGCGGGGATGGTCTTCGTTTTTCGGAATACCAAAAGACAGACTGAAATTGGGAAACATTAGGGACAGTGCAAAAATGTGCAAGAAATGAGGAGTTTGATTGGTAGAGTTGGGACGCCAAAGAAATTATGCATAGGAGGAGTAGCTTGTCTATTTTTTTCCCAGTGATTTTCTTGTTACCTCGACTATTCAGAAACAAAGCATCCAACCAGCTCACTTGGTGTGCCTCAAAGGGAAACTGTGCATTACGACAATCTCACTGAAAATCTTCCCTGATACTGATCTAATTCCTTCGCCATGCAAAGGAATCGGTTCTCCTGGTGCACTGACTACTGTAAATAAATTTGGACGCGCATAAATTATACAAATAATATGGGTGTGATATATAATCATCTTATGACCCGCAGTTTTGGAGCGTTTTCAGACACACCGTGTATTATTTTAGATAAAGCCTTGTTTTGAAACAGTCTTTACACGATCTCTGAAAATAAAGTGGCAAATGAATTTATGCTTCGGTGTTAGTTTCCTATCCATTAAAATAAATGTATAAATGTATTTTATTGATATATTTTATATTTTTATTATTTATATACTTTAATTTCACAAAGCCAAAACTGCTTATTTATTTTGAATCTTCATATTTGTCGTCCCAAAGCTTAATGTTAAAGATTTTTAATATGTTCAGTAATGTACCTGAATTTAATTGTTAAGCACGCCTGTATTTCTTACACGTTACAGGAATAAATGTGTTCTGTAACTCCCGTGGTGTCGGTGTCATTTGATTTCTCATTAGGCTTGTCATTATTTTATGACTTGTCCCATTCACAGGCATGGATAAATTGGCAAATTAGCCCATTATGTTAGAAATATCCACATGTAGAGTTATTGCCGTAATGGAATGCATTCTTCGAATGTTATATCTGATCAGTAAACATCAACGGAGTTTTCCCGCGGTACTCTGGGTGATAAATAGTGTCATAAGCAGGAGAAAAATCAATAATGAAATAGTTCTAAGAAAGATTTGAATGTTACCTGGCAACACTCCTGAATATATTGCAAATAATTTTTTTTTCATCGATGTTCTTTTGGCTTTGTGCTCAGTATATGGTGGCATGTGTATTCGTTCTTCTGCGTTTCAGTGTAGCAATCCAGTGGGGTATTGTATACCTAGTTAAACTAATAATGTATTGTTTGCCGTTTAGTACTAGAAAACTGTAACTTTACATACAAAGTTGGGGTATATTGATGAAAACAATACAGACAGGATGACCTTTAAATGAACTTGTTAACAGCGAGGTTGAATGTTGGCCTTCAAAATCAATCTTTCTGATAACGTTAGATTGATCATGCAGCAGAGCGACGATCGTTGCGTTACAATAAAAATAATATTTGTGGGAGAGAATTTGCATGGTTTCCGACATCTAGCGACCAGAGGGGGGATTTTAGATGCCATCACTACGCGAGTACTACGACATGCTTATACACAGTTCGTGCGTGATGCGTCGTGGCGTAAAGATAAAAACGCAAATGAGATGTGAACGAGTGTTGTGTCCTAGCAATAATGACGTCTCCTTACATTATAAAGCAATTGGAAGTTTACCATGTGGGGAAAAAAAATGCCAAGACCCCTGAATGGCGACAAGTGAAACCTCCGTAGAATTTCACGCTCACAAAATCATACCAAAAAGACTGTCAATAAACAATGGCCTCTTGCCAATACATACATACAAAGCTCAAATGGCAGAACGGACAAACTGGTTGAAAGACTTCACGTGAGATGAGAATCGGTGTATACTTTTCACTACCAGCAAAATGTCCGTGTTCAGCATTGAAATGGCCGGGCCATCACATGGTACACGTACTTACAATACCCGTCCTGTTCCTGGAGGTAATGACCAATAAAAGGTTATTTGTTTGCTATTATAATTCTACCTCAAATTGAACTGTTGGAGTAAGCTACCGGTGAAATGTCACGTGTTTTGTGTTGTTTGGAAATGTCTCGTTTATTTAGCAGATTTTAATGGCGCGAACAACTCGTTCTGCTTGAACTCTTTCGAGAATAAAGCGATGTAAAAAGATTGTTGGATGTGGAAACGAAGTTCTGGTTTGAAAAAAGACGCTGTCGGGTGGCTATTATTATCAGAGCAATTTTCGCAACGTCAGTCATTGCCATTGTCATAAAGTGTATTCTTACGGCATGCCTTTGGCGACATTTTCACTTGATGGGTCTCATAACATTTGGCGTTCATGTGCAGGCGTTGATCGTGAGAGCCTTTACAAAATGCCATTTAGAGGTTGTGATTGCAATGTTTATGGGGATTAAACGACGAAAGGCCGGTTCATACTTCAGGCGAATACAAAAACGAATTCGACGTCACCAAAAATTTCGCCCGAGTTGAAATGGGTTGAACTTTTGCGATTTCGCAACGTGAATGTTTGATCTGACGTCACCATTTTGCGTTCGTGTTCGCTTTCGCGCTGAGTATGAACAAACCTTCGCATGACCGAATTCACACTGCTGGTACTGTTCTTTAGGATATTGCAATGAATATATGAAGGTCATTGAAAGTGGAGTGTTAACTTGCGGGTATTTCAGGGACTATTTAATAAACCATACCTGTTATTCTATACACCAGTCTGCTCACTTTTGTCCTTCTGTATATTATTTTTCTGTGTTTCTTGCCACAGGAAAGGGAAAAAATTAAGATAGGAACTAGTACTTGCAAAATTACCGTTGGAAAGAAACAAGTTGAGAAGTCATGATATTTTTAGGGGCAGTTTGCCTGAACGCTCACTTCATTTATAGTTTTATTGGTGGAATTATTGTGGTCATGTGCCTCTGATACCCATTTAATTTTTACACCTATAGTTTGCCTGCCGGTTACTGGAAATACCAATCAGCTTATTGGTCCTCAGTTCGTCGCTGTCCCCCCTCCCCGAGTCGATTTCGCACACAACGGAGGCGCACAGCTGGTGTGCTCAGCATACGGGGAGCCGACGCCTGCTGTCCAATGGGTTCTAGCGGCTGATGACAGTCCCGTCACAGACGTGGCTGGCCTGCGTCTCGTGACCGAGAACGGAACGTTGAGTTTCCCGCCGTTCACCCCTGAGGGCTACGTCAGTGAAGTGCACGAGGCCACCTACAGGTGCATTGCCAGGAATCGTGTGGGTGCCATAAGGAGCCCCAACATCCAAGTGAACGCAGGTGAGTCAAGCACAGTGTAAACGGAACTGTATAAAGGTTGTGGCGCCTGCGCAGAGAGCGCTCTCTTAATGATTTACGTAATATGCTCAGGTAAAAATACAGTAATTTGCGCAGATATTACGCATCTTGATATAGTAACAAAGGCTTTTAGGAAGTCACTAAAGATACGCGTAATGGCCATGGAATTTAGAGGATGGCTAATCACATTTGTAGAATATCTAAATTTCACATAAAAGCAGAAAATTATTCAAGGCAAAGTGTTCACGAGCAACATAGAAAACCCACAATAAAACGTCCAGTGCGCTAGCACTGGGCCCCAAACCACTTTCTATGTTCTACTGTACTATACAGGCGATTATGACAATGGTGACGTCCAGAAATGTAAATATAGGCCCAGAGAGTGCCTGTGAAATGCGTGAAAATTGGTTAGGAGCCGTTTACTAGCCCTTTACAGTAATAAAACCACTGTGGCAGGCTTTCTCTGCTGGTTACAAGGTCTCCAAAACAAGTGGCGGATATTACCTTCATTAATTAATACTCCATGCAGACATCACGTGCCCCAGTGTATTGCCTGATTGTGATCCATATTAAGCATTATCACAAGGGACTGACAACGGCTTTTTGGGGAAAACAAAAGGATACGCCAGACAAAGGGCGAGAGGACGGCCGGGCAGAGCGCAGTCGAGCAGGCGCGGGTTACGCGCCGAGCAATGATGCCGCTCTCATTGTTTCTTTCCACAGTCCATTTTTAATTAAAGAGTAGCATTATGTACCCCGCCTCCTGCAATATTCGGTGCGACATTCTGCATGCAATTGAAGCATGTTTACTTGTCAAAAAACGTAAACCAACTCCAGGTCTCGTACACTAGACGGCTAACAATGTAAAACAGGCGGTATAGAAAAACAAAAATAGACAATAATGCCATGTCTAGAAGATAATGTAACATTGCCCCGAGCAGTCAAGTTGTTTGGGATAACTCCACTTAATTTAAGGGACAAATGGACCAAAGTTAAGGGTGTTGATATTCTTTATTAATAATGACCAAAAAGTTAAGTAAACTCATTTTTCATTTGAGCGCATATTTGAATAGTATATACAAACGTATTAGACCTTTTTGTTTCGCCACTACTACAAAAATAAGAACTGAGACCCTTTTTTACAGTCTTCCTTGTCATTCAGTCTGCATTTTAAAGTAGTGCGCAGTGTCGGGAGGAGAATGAACATTACAAACCGAAATTTTAATATGAAGTGTGTATTTTCTTCTGATTGGATCGAACGGAATCTAATTTACCCGCACAGAGAAACAAGATCGATACCGGACAATGGCTAGCCAGTCCCCCGGAAGAAATTAGCGGGATTGACAAATAATTTTCCACACTTAATTACTATTTTGCCGGTCATTTATTTGTCGTCGGAGGCGGTGTATTATCCGTAAGCGATGCTTGCAATATTTCTGAAGTGTTTTCCTGGTTCGGGAGCCACTGAACTGCCTGCAAAAAAATATAGCATGGGAATATTTTGCCCAACAGCAGACGGAATGGACGTGGGATTGAAATAAAATACTGCATTTTTTTTACTGCCAATCTTTGTTTTCTTGAAGTACCTGGATTGGCAATGCCTTAACTCGGCTCTTTTCACTGTATTTGCGCTTTGAGATATGGTTGAAAAGACATATTTTGAATAGCGCTTTGACGGGAGTTTTAAATTCAAAATCGTTTCTTGGATTCAAGGATTAGCTTCATATGCAGCCTGTGTGAGTTGACTAGTGAAACTGAATTCTGAAAACGAAATTCCAATTCTGGACCGTCAAGGTAATTACAGTCGAATTACCGTATACCTTATTGCGATTAGATTTCTTTTGATAATTTATGTATTCAATTTCCGCGTCAGGATAATTCGAATTCACTCGAGGTAAACAAGTGTAGCATAAATATTTTGAAAATTTTCAAAGTAGCAAGGAAATATTAGTGGTTTATGTGCCAAGACTGTGTAATAATTATTTCATATTTGTGTCAAAAAGGAGACGCTGTCTAATCTAAAGTGCGTGCGAATAACATTCCCAGTTTCTGTTCAGAGTAATCACCATGGGACATTGAGGCTTTGTCTGTATTCAACTGGCTACGGCTTAGAGCAACAGAAAAAACTCTACGAGAATTGGGTACACTAGTCGGAAGCCATAAACAGTTGGACAAAGCCTTTGGCCATTAGCACATACTTTCATGGAAGCCATTGGCATCGGTTATTGCGCTACCATCGACCGTAGCCATTTCATTCACACCTGGCTTTATTTTCTATTAAAGTCTCCCCTAGTTCTCCCATCCGAGCCTGACGGTCCTCGTGAGCACACTGCAAAATCTCGTGCCTGAAATGGCAAACCGATGTGTACAGCGAATTTCAGGAACATACATACCTCCTTAGGGAATGATCAGACGAATCCATACAATTACAAGCAAAACGCTCAGTATGATCGTACACATTCACCCTGGAAACATTCTCGTGGTCAGCGGCATTACAATGAGTGGCGTTGAATGCAAGTGATTACACGGTGAGTTGGTTTGACCTCACACAAAAGCAAGACATTATTGAAGGAAACGGGATGTACGCCACGGATATTGGTGTGAAATCGGGATTACCAAAAGACGTGCAGTTCAAGGCAGCAATACAGCTCTTCAGAAACCACGTTCCGCCAAGTGGAGCTAATTGAGTAAACGTGTCTTATTGCGCTTCAGTGAGCATTCTCTAGTGTTGCAGGACGGGGGAGGGGCTCTTCAAGACTAAACATAATCATTTTCAATTCTCAGAATGTTGTCAATGGAAAAGGGGGGTGTTGGGAATGGAACAAGGCGTAATTGTTAAAAAAGCTTAAGCCTAATGCACTTACAAGAATGCGGACACACATGCATGTTTGACAATAGGCCCAGAGAATTGCATGCTCAGAAATTTCGAAGCATGGAAAAAAATCCAGGTATTTTTTATGCGGATTTCAACCTCGCCCTTTTCCCCCAAAAACGCAGAATTCAGTCTCGACGTCTGGTTGGAGTCAGTCTGGTTGGATTCAGTCAAGATGTAGTATTTGCTTCCAAGTTCAGAATATGCTAAGTAGATTCATAAGTAGATTCATTCATTCAATGAAAATGAACATGGGTTCTTGACTGAGGTCTAAATTAGGTGATCCGTTTGGCATTGGAATGGTTTTGACCTCAGCACAGAATTCTAAAACTTAGTACGCAAGACACGAACATTGGAGTCATGAGAATTGATAAGCCTAATCATTAAAGAGATGCCTCCAGCATGGCTTAATGTTGAGCTGAAGATGGGTTCGATAAAAATATGGTCGCAGAGGAAGATACACGTGCGATACGTAATGTTATTGACCGACCTTAGTCAGGCTCCGCTTTCTGTCGACATGAGTGTGACCGGCACCTCACAAAAAATCGACCAGAGCCGCAAATTGCATTCAATTAGCGAACCAGGTGCGGCCCCACGCATGCGCTGTGCCGCGCGTGACGTCACGTCCTCGTCCTAGTTTAATTAATATCTCCAGCCCGGCACCGTTTCGGCCCCCAAATCAACCCAGCTTCGTCTCAATTAATCATCGACTATATTCCATTGGAGGGTTCCTGAAGCGGGCCCTCTCAGCGAGTGTAATAATAATTTAGAGTCCATGTTATCTTTAATACATGCGGCGATCGCCTTCCCGATTAAAATTAAAAGGCATACCTGGCTCTTAACGGCGGTGAGGCTTTTTTGTCGATACACAAGGTCGTATCAATCGGCACGTAAAACAAGCGTTACAGAGTCTGTGTGCGATTGGTATCGCGGTTGAAATTTGCATATAGACTACTCGCTACAACGAGCTATACTACACAGTTCTTACTCGTGAACGCACACAGATGTACATGTATTGTGTTCCCACGGTGGACCCTGGGAGCGCATGGAGTGCGAGCCGTGAAAAATTCGCGTGGACAGGGGTGTCATTAAAATACGGGGGCTTCTACGATTTCATATGCTTGCCTCGCGGGACTATTAGAGGACAGATTAGCGACCGTCACCGATGGGTCTTGACACGACGGATGGCCGATCTTGTTTGATTAGAATTTGATACATGTTCGCGTGCTAACCTCGGCAGAAAAAAAAGCGAGTAGGGCACGGTTCAGCAAGATGGGGAAAAATCCTGCGAGATATGTTTGCAGAGTGAAAGACTTACATTTCATGCAAAAGGACCCTGAAATGCGGTAACTATGGTTTTGGCAGATGTCATTTATAACGCCAACGAGATGCCACCTTTGAGGCTTTCAAATTTTAAGAGCTCGATCGTTGCTCGCAAAAATGCGAAGCTAAGCCCGCTGCCGCGCTCTGCAGTCAGCCATTTGGGTTATTATGACTGGATGATGTGACAGAGCCGTATATCCCTGGTCTTGCTTTGTTCTTAATAAGAATTCGGAAATATCTCTAATATCGGGAGGGACAGCTTTCGTCTTGCGAATTGAACTGATGGGCATGTTTCATCTCTAGCAACTCCCATACCGGTGGCTGCAAGCTTCCAAACCAGGGGCCAATTTCATTTAATTTGCTTAAGCATGAAAAAACCTTGCTTGACAAATCAGGTCATAGTATACCAGCCAAAACTCCATGTGATGTATATTGTTTGGGAATGGTACTCCTCTGTCATTTAGTTAGCACGGCAATCACATAGATTTTGAGCTGGTAACCTTTGTTTTTTTAAGCATAAGGTTATTTTGCGCTTAAGCGAATTTTGTGCTTAAGCGGGTCTATGAAATTGGCCCCAGGTAGGGGAGCTTTCGCCATAAATTGTGAAGGCATGGCTATAATGCAGTAGCTCGTGGAACTCAGGGACAGAACCTGCCTCAACATTGACCAAGAAACGGTACTTGGTACACTTGGTAGAAATTACTCCTAGATTCTCTAGCAGGGAGATTTTAACAATTAAGGAGGCCTTCTGGAGAGTGGACAATAAT
This sequence comes from Acanthaster planci, assembly GCF_054643075.1. NCBI lineage: Eukaryota > Metazoa > Echinodermata > Asteroidea > Valvatida > Acanthasteridae > Acanthaster > Acanthaster planci. Next base: position 5,128,424 of record NC_141786.1, on the reverse strand, counting down.
TTGATTTTAGGGGTTATTGCAATGTAGTTTCTGATGATTTTTACTGAAAACTGCTGATGAAGGCGTTACTACATTAATTACTATGACGAGAATTCAGACTTGCGTCAATTGAATATCGGGTGTTGTTGGTAATGTAATCTACTTAACATTATCCTCGCTTTGTTCACACCCCGCCAATAAAAAAAAAATCACCTGCAATTTTCAACTTGCATTTTTGAAGCTAACAATATAGTCTGGGAAAGTTGATTCTCTTGATGATAAAAAGGAAGACTTAACGTGTTGATAATGTCTAATGCAGCAGTTCTCTGTGTAGAGTTGCTTACTAACATCGTCGATAACCTGCGTTTAGGGTGGATTCGTCATACCTGTCCGATACATCCCGCTTGTTTCTTTGCCAAGCCTTCGGGAATTTTTTGGCTGACGTTTCGGGGCACTTTTTGATGGTGAACTTGTATCAAACTTTCACAAACTGTTCTTTTGAAAGTTGGAATTTTTGAAATAGGTTGCTGTACTGTAGTGAAAACCACTTGACTTGAACAAAGAAATAAAAAGCGCATTACTAGGCAGTAGCATGAGCTATTAATAACATAAACCACAAAACCCTAAGTCAGATTGGGTTAATACTTTATTTACGCATAATGCATATTGGCATTTCTTCCGGCTTACCAAATTCTTGAAAATCAGCCATAGCATGATTGAGATCCGAAGGGGTGGGGTCAGCCACGGGCTATGAGGTAGAACCCCCGATGCAATTACTAATGTTCGACTGGCTATGTAATCGGCTTTCTTGCAGAAGACCCTTTATTTGAGTTTTGAAAGAGAAAGAGAAAACATTTCCCACGGAACACCTTTTTATTGTTTTCATCCATTCCAACAATTAAGTCAAGTATGGAGAAATAAACGGACCAGTGACACCTTTGAGAGACCCAGGGAAAAAGAGTGCCCATTGCTGCTGCGGCCTACTGAAAGTACGACGCAGCGATCCGTGCTCGAACCCCTGCCGATTTTGCCTGCTTGGCTGGCATCGGAAATCGAACACCAGACCGTGAAGGCGCAGGGGGCGTTCCACAGCGCAGGCCGCGGATCAATGGCATACACCCCTCGACATCTACTGCCCCAATCTTGCGCCGTATACTTTTCCTTTTCGAGCTGTGGTGTGGAGGCCCGAGGGCAGGGACGCTGTGACCCCAAGGCGCCCTATGACATCCCCCAATCGATATAGCCAGCTGTTCACGGGCTGTTCTCGGTCAAGTAAAGTTGGCTTTTTTGCTGATGAAGAGGGGGTTGGTTGGTTCAGCAAAGCCACAATCGCCTTTTAAAGAAACAGGCTATATTGGGGTCTTTGATAAGGCAACCCTGTGCAAGGTAGACAAAGTGAGAGGGCGTGACACATAGAGCAACAGGTGCTAAACATAGCCTACGTAGAAATAATACCGGAGGCCACTGATACACGAGCAGGGCCCCTGTAAAGGAGGGGACTCCTTCAAGGAAATTAGTACCAGGATCGATCTCAGTAATACTGCTAAGTATGTTCCAGCACCAACAGAGCACTTTGGTAATTGAATTTTTGAATCACTGAGGCTAGACACTGCTTAGGGTACATGAGATGTCCCAGACAGCTTAGAGGATGAACCGCGTTTATAATTAAAACAGGTTGATGCCATTAACCGTACACCAAATTCAGTCTTGTGTATTGTACCAGGCTTCACATTAATGGCTTTTATGAGCTGACCGAGGTAATGGATTCACTGCATGGCTGTTCACAAAACTATGAAAGATTCTCGCGGTTGTGGGATATATGACTCATCTTCATGCGAGAGAAACAAAACATGTATGCGTGGTTAAAAATACCCGTATACGGGTCTGATAGTATATTCAAGAGTGCGTTGTAACCAAATATCGATAAAGGTGATGCTATCGATATTACTGAATCGCGAAAACACCCAGCCTTCCCCAGAAGGTTTGGCAGAGAGGAAGTCATTCCAAATGATATCATCTTCGTGTATCGATGATATCTCTGCAATAAGTGTATATGCCCCGAGGCTCGTCTGGAATCGTATATCGCGTACACCTAGACGCAACGGGACATCGCCGGTTTGTGATGAATTCGGTGGATACCTCGGTTGTAATAAGGTGTAATTTGCTTTTGTTCTCTCTGTTTCTCCGCGTATTTTTACCGCAAAGTCCCCTTAAACCGCACGTTCTCGTGCCAATATTCACGGTCATGCATAACTGAACGAGTGGAGGGCACTGCGCTTATTTTGTTCTTGATACCAACACTCTAACGTCCGAGCAACGTTTAAACAAAGATATGAAGGGGAACACAGTGATGAGTCTGGTGTCCGTGTGTACCTGGTCTCAGTCTGAAAGAACGCAAGCCCGTAGTAATCCTCAAATGTTTGAGGAGGTAAGAACGACAGGTCCATGAGAAAAAAAAAACAAACAGCAAAAACGGGACTTTGAAAAAGACATACGCTTGTCAAAATACCTGTGTTGTGGTATACCTTTCACTCATTCTGCAGTGTTGGAAAGCACATATTGGTCCCGTCCATGGATTCTAACCATGGGAAAGCTCACCTGGTATTTTTCTCTGAGGTCTGTTGTTTAAACTAGGCGGACAGGCAAACTCGCGGGCATATCGGAGAGATTTTAGCACAGATGCCCTGACATACCTGAGTGTTTGCCCACGTGCAGAGTGCACTTTAAACATGTCCAAGATTTTTGTTTTGTTTTTGTTTCGGTTTTTTTTTTCAAATAGCGTTGCACTGGACGTAAAGAGTTTCCCCCGTCCTTGTGTTTGCCTCCTCTGCTACCTCACCCCGTGCCTCCTGCCGACACAGTAATGCATGTGGCAAACAAAACTAGTCAGGTTGTCTTGAGCACGCCATTCTGAATTAACAATCGGCACAGATGTACTATCGGTTAGTCTTTTTGGTGGTCGTTCAGAACAGAATTATGTTGGGGGGTCGTTTTAAGCAGTTTTTAAGCAATAATTTGCAGCGTGAGACACGCTGAAAAGATTCTGTCAGTATCCACTTATAGGCCTAGTTAGCTTCTCGATATAATTTTCTTCCTTGGTAACCGCAGTGTTTTTTCCGGCTGGCATGATATCATTTTGGTAACTTTTCATTTGTAAAATGAAGGCATCGTACGTATAGTTTACCTGTGTTATCGCCATAGGCCGACTGTATGTCATGAACATCAGTGAGCGTTTACGATGGGGGTAAATGACCTGTCACGCACCATTCATTAACCGATGGTAAACTGACATGCTATTAAAAGACGCATCCATTTACGCTGGCAGTGGTGACCGTGAACTGCACTTTCATTTTTGGCTTTGAGACAACACTTGAAGTTTCAAACTGTTAGTTTCTCCCTGAAGGATTTCTCTAAAGAGTTCAAGACCAAAAGCGGGAAGCCATAGTGTCTCATTCATGGTGGAAGCACTTTGCCACACAATTGCAAGCTAACCGTACCGGACGGGCGGAGCAGTACCTGGCCTTTTGGGCCGTGTGAAGTATGGGCTCAACAGCCGTTTTGCGCATGACTGCAGTGCGCAGAACAATGCCAACTGACGGGGATGCCGAGACTGAATTTCAATGAAATCTAGTCTTCATGTGACAACAGGATGGCACTTTTGTTACTGCGTGGGTCACCACGGCAGCCTGTATGTCACAAAGTATGAAAGAATTGAATTTGAAGGCCTAAACCTTTAAGATGAATTAATGGAAACAACGCCCCGCTTCAGCTACATTTTTTCAAATCTCTTTAAAACGTACACCCCCTCCCTCCAAAAGAAACCTACCCTTCATTAATTAATAGGACTTTAGACCGCGTAATCTGCATAACTGTTGAGAGTGGGATATGTGATGACCAGAAGTAATACAGAACCATCATGAAAGGGAGACGTGTATTCGTGTATTGGGGGGGGGTCTTTTCTTAGACTCACCTCTAAAGCGTGTCCTAGGTCCACTCATCAACAGACGGGCGTGATTCGGTTTGTAATTATGCGTGCGGGTTGAATACGGGTGTACCACCCAACATCCGGGGCAGCGTGTTTTTCCCCGCGAGTGTCCAAACACAGGACACGGTCTCGCCGACGAGGATGATGAATGGCACCCTTTTAGAGAGTTTCGACAGAGTTTCCTGGGAAATTGTCCCGAGGTAAAACAATTAAGACAAGGTCTTGCAGTCGTGACAGTCGGAACGACCGAGCGATTCCTCGCCCCCCAAGTGTTGTATTTTTGTTTTTCAACTTTAGACCTTGGAAGGCAGACGGCGCGGAAAATATCGACGAACTTAGTCGCGCTGCAGGAGCACTGATACTCAAAAATATCAGAAAAGGTAACACAGCTGTGGTATGTCAAGCTTGCTAAGCAAATTACGTGTAATACGAGCCTGATGAAAAAAAGTTGTGAAGTATTTGCCCAAAGCATAAAGTAACTGGTATTACAAGTCCCTAGAATTTGTTGGGATGGCTATTTTCGACTGCATGGTTTAAGTCACATTTCACACAAAGATTTTAAGGACACATTGTTCCCTTTTCATTGGCAAAGACACCGACATCGCTGCATTTGTTGGCTCAAGTGTGGTTTGTTATTGTGCATCACACGGAATGTACCGATTAGTCTTCTCTTGAGGTTCAGTTTGGTGTCTCAATTTCTTGCATGGGCTCGACAGAATACGTAATGAGGGTTTCCACGAAAAATTTAGGACGTACTACGTTGGAAATGCAGTCGTACCTCCATGCCCGTTACCCGCGAGGAGCGTATAAGCAAACACCGGCCGGTTTATTTGCTCATTTGACGGCAGGTTGCGGTATCGCCATGCCTGCTCGTTGACACAACGCTGTGGCTTCGGTTTTCAGTTATTTTCCCACTCCCTAAAACAACACTTGAATCGATCGTCTCTCTGCACCATATTGTAATTGAATCTATATTGGACAGAGGGTACAGAGAGAGGCAAAGTGAAGAGTAAACTTGAAACAGATTTTTGTTTCATCGTCCTAGATTTTCCAGCGCAGGGTTTGTTTGTTATACTAATTCAAAAAGGAAACTTTGATTTAGCTGTCGAGCTTGTAGTAAAGAAACTAGTGGTTTGTTGGCTGCTTACAGACCAATCGTTGCCAAGGGTATAAAATGGATTCCTTGAGTAGAATATCTGGCGTCCGATTGGCTCTCGTTGTTCCTACGTCACGTGCATTGGAACTGAGATTGAAAAACGGCCGGGATTATTTTACATTTCCTTTATAAACATCATGAGCCCTTCTTGCCAAAATAATAAATCAAATACAACACAGAGAAAACCCAACACAGCTTGCCGTTGCTTATAGCTCAGTAAGAGGTTTCAACCCCTGTAGACTTGCTGTAGCCAGTTGTTCCCTCAGTTTGTTTGAATAACTCAAAAATGTGCAAGAGACGTGCGTGTTAACAGTAAACACTATGCAGTCGCAGGCTAGGCTCAGAGTCATGGTAATTACTATGTCAAATTGTCGTTAGTGCCCTAATTATTATATACCATCATTTGGCATAAGCAGTACGTGGGTTTAGGAGCAAAATATACACCCATTTTGTCATCTTTCAACCATTTCCATCCTTTTGACAGCAGTTTGGCCTGGTAGGCAGCTGCATGCGCTTGCTCAGACACGAATTCAAATGACCAATGACGTACCGTACATAACGGAATTTCCGGGAAATTGAAATGGATTTAGTGTTGTCTCTGACGCGCAATACACGTATTGCTCAATAAAAAAACACTAAACAAAAAACACAAAAACACAATTTTTTCACGTGTGTATGTTCTAAAAAGGAATTTGAATGCTGACTGATGCATCAAGTAAATTCTGATTCTTTATTAAGCTAATTCAAATAAATTGACTCCCAGTTTGATGTACTGGGCCGGAGAGATCAAGGTAGGTCCCTCTGTAATGACCTGGCGTAATTGGCATCATTTTTACCAGTCTTTTATTGAAATGCCGCGTAAACTGAGGCGAGGGTTCTCCACTGCCGACTTGACGTTTACGGAGCGTGTTTCGATATCAATGCCAGGGCTTGCACTGATGTAAGTAAACACGGGTCCTGTGTTCAGAGAAAGGAAGTTGTTCAAAATGACGAGTAAAATCCAAGTTAATTAAATTCGAATGCATCCTCCGTGCTGGCACCGGTGTTCAAGTAGACTGAGAACTCCGTGCTAATTTCATGTCGGTATCAGTTAGGTTACAAGGGTTTGGCTTATTAAATTTTGCCGGCCCGTTGCAACATCAGTCACTCTTGGGTTAATGATTAGTTTTGGAAGATTATATTTTGTGAGTATATGTTTCCTTGCGTTGAATTATTAAGTGGATAGAATGTGTTTAATTGTATGTTAGTAGCAATTTGGTCAGTTCTTGCAAAGTTAAAGTTCTAAATCAAACAACAATAATATTTCGATTTTTTTGACTGTGAACACTGTAATCTTGTTTACCTTGTTTAACGAAATATTTCTACACACCCTCGTCTTTGGCCGTGTTACAACTGAACTGTTGCCTGTCAGTTATATTATTCATACAACATTTGGTGTCATTATATCTGCCTGGTCGATTTAAAAGACTGGCAAAAACCATATGTGTTTTTATACGCTGCTCTACCTGAAATTAGTTGAATGAAATATACTGCAAATTCGACTTGGCAATTACTATATCCGAGCGTTGCACATACCGGAGTTGTAGAGTCATAAGCCATAAACTTCCCCCTGGAAAATTAGAATTTTGCTGGCAGCCCGACGAATGAAAGGAACCGGCGGAATTTCATTTCGGTGTTCGACTGTGTCGCACGCAAAACAGCGCCTACAGGTATATAAACAAGCTCTAATGAAAATAATTGCGTGGGAATTAAGCCGTTTCTTGAGCGGTTCTGGTGAAGCACCAGGGACGGGAGAGGTTCGGGGAACCCCTACCCGCGCTAATTGCGGATCATTCTTTGGCTCCTGTTTGTACATTAACCGGTCTCCAGGGCGAGGCACTCGAGGATGAGGGTGCTACCGCGCTCTCCCGGCTCAAGTACGCACCGCGAAAGCGAGGTCCGTGTTCGGTTCGGTCATTTATAGTCCTTGCGTTGACAGTCTCGAGGCGGGCGATATTTGCCCGTCGTCACCAGTACTAGCCAAGGGACGACAGCATAGCAAGACGTCAGGAGTGTTCTGTCGATTAAAAATCGATAATATTTGTGTTGAACTGATCAATACGGTATCCTTCTTCCGTACTGATCCCCTATCTGCCTTGAGCAGAACCACCCCTTGTCAGTTGAAAGAGCAATGTTAGTGGGGATCGATAATTTTGTTGGTAGCGATGCGACCGTAACGCGTGCATTTCATAGTTGTTCGTGAGACAGCGAAATTCAGTTCCGACCAAAGGAACCCCTTTGTTAATAAAATTGCGCCCTCTCTTGGTCCAGCTCAAACTGCCTGAGTCGTTTTAGATGCAGACTGCATATCGAATCTCCCGTAGCAGTCATTTCATCGTGTATGACATATTCGATTGTATTTTGGTGAAAAGAAAATACGGCTGTATTGAATGGCTATCTTAAAACCTCCTTTCCAAATAATTGGCTAGTATCTTTAGCTTGCCTTATGCCTTTGAAAGACGACATAAATTGTCCAACGTCATCCCATTGACTTGATACTGAATCTGACATCTGAAATGATCCCTGTAGTATTAATTTGGTGACATTTCAGACAGGGCACCCAGTTGTGCACATATTTCTTCAGGAGGTCTCAGAAAGTAAATGAACTGCGGCTAGTACATAAGTTGTGTATATTTAATTGTTGGGGGCACCTCGGGTACAGACTTCCGCTGAGAGGCCCTTCCGCTTCCGCAGGGTGGGGGGCACGTGCCCCGTGCCTGTATAAAGTCACATCACGAAAGAGCTGCTGTATCTTTAAACTGTTTATTGAACTTTTTTTGTGTGCTATAAGCACATATATTCCCATTACTCAACAACGTCGTGATAAAAGCTTACGAGAGCAACCATGTACATAGGCTAGCCACTTGAACATTAGCATTCTCGACGCTACCTCTTAGACTCTCCTACAGACGCTCGAGAGAGACTCTCACCCTTACCCGGGAATTTCAACTAGAGGCGTAACAAGGATACGGGTTCAAGGGGAACTGCGCCTATATTTTGGACCCTGGAGTAGCGCCTCTACTGGCTGCGCAGTCTCCAACACTTCAGCGTGCTTTTGTTTCAACATGACGATGACTGGATAATTTCAGAAGTGAAAAAAGAGAATTCAGTTAACGTTTGAGCCGTGTATGGCACAAGTATTCCGGTAAAACAAAACTGCTCCTGTTTCGACTCTGGAACGTGTGCAATCCTCCAAAAAATAATGGAACCCTGTCAACACTTTGTTTTTTGTTTCAAGACAATTCCTGCTGCTGGCCGTAATACGTTTATCCTCGAAGGTAATTGAGCTCTTGAAAGCCCGTGTGTTGAAGTCACACATTGTTTTGCTTAGCTGCATAGCTGAAGCCAACTGATCGTATCATTTGTGATAATGCCATTTTAGCTCCACTCAACAAAATTACAGGCTTCAATTTTGATACGCTGATCGGTTCTACGATCATAGTCATGCATTTAGGGAACCAGACTGAAGCTGACAGCTGCATAGGAGCCAGACCAACATCAATCCTCACTGTGATATTAAATTGTTGAATTGGGAACCAGCCAGAAGTAGATAGCCAACGGATTAGATAAAGGAACCACTTTCGACCGAATGTGATGTTTATTTTCATTTTGCAGTAATCATCCAAGCTTACACTGTAGAGTTGCACGACAATCACGTGATGCGCGGAAACACCGCTGTGTTCAAATGCGCTATTCCTGCTTACGTCAAGGATTACGTTGAAGTGACGTCATGGTCTCGCTCGACAAATCCCCTGACTTCTGGTAAGTAGACACAATTTCTACCAAGATAAGCCTCAACACCTGTCTATCAACACAAGTTTTGTTCTATTAGGCTTGGATACCTTTGTCCGAAGCATGGTCTTCCCCTAAAATGTAAGAAATGCTATGTACATTAAACTACATTTGTGTAACACTATTTTTGTAGAAGGGAGATTCAGCATTCTACCTACTGGCGAACTCCACATCCGGGACGTTCGTGACGAGGATGGAACGGGTTACCAATATCGTTGCTCTACGAAGAACCGACTGACCGGGGAAGTCAAAGTCAGCCGAGCAGCGCTGCTTAATGTGGCGAGTGAGTTCAAGGTTTTAAAACGGAACCAGTGGAAATCTGTCTTGCATTCTCATTTTTTGGACTATTATTGTATCCCAAAGTACATATTCGTGGCTTTAAAGACTGTATGGAGTACCGAAGTTTAACGTCATTTTGAACCAGGAAGTGTAGTGCAAACGAATGGAGTGCGCACGCGTGTTGGTTCACGCTCTGGTTCTTACGCTAATGCCTTTTACATACATAATTGTACGGTAGTCTATAGGCAGTTGATGAAAACTCGACTAGATTTGCCTTGAACGTTTATAAATCACGACTAGTTTGAATTATGATGTTGCTGAAATGATATAAGAAAGGTCGTAACGCGGAAACAAACCACTTTTATGCGCTTTCTTTCACTGTATGTGAACACATTATCAATCCTTGTGCAAAGCCAAATGTCGTTCCTTAAACTTTGCTAATCCATTCGCTGCCCCAAAGCAACTTTCCTTCTTCAGATTTTTGTAAATAACCCTCATTACTTCTACCCACTCGGTATAGTCTTGGAAATTTGTTTGGAGCGTCTGCAAATTGTTTGAATTAATTACTCTGTCAAGAACTGCTCAGGGTTTCCGTTTCAAGAGTGCAGACAACCCCCCCATTTAGTTTGTGAGAAATTGTAGGTTTCATTTTCGGGATTTTCCACTGCCCAGATCCCACGAACACAGTTCCCGAGATGATAAACAGCCGGCGAGAGTACGTGGGCAAAGTCGGGGACGCGGTGGAGTTGCCGTGCGTGGCCAGCGGCTACCCAATCCCCACTTACCACTGGAAGAAAGACAGTCAACCAGTTATCTTGGACGACCGCTTGACTCTGAAGGGAGGCAACCTGCTGATTAACAGGGTGCGGCTAGAGGATGACGGGGTTTACGAGTGTGAGGCAACCAGCGACTCCGGTAGCGTGACTGCTAGTCGCCATCTTACCGTTCGTGGTAAGCTCACCGGATTGACATTTTCGTAAATTTCTGTATTTCAAAGCAAGGTCATTCGGGAACGAGTACGCGCCCGAGTCGACAGGGCAGACTTCGCGCGCGTATTGCTAGTCCTGAATGACCTTAGACGCACTTCAATTGGGGCATGTGTTGTTGAAATAAGTGGCTCATGTAATGTGTGCTTTTACTTTGAGCCCGCCTCACTGCAACCACAATGTTACCTATGAGAAATGGTCGTCTTTTTGGCGTGGGCTTTCATTTTCAATTTGCGCACGCTTTGTGGTAACGTGGCAGGAATCTGTCATCGTTACCTCTGACGCAACTGCACCCAGAGAATCGAGTACAATTTTTGAACTGGACCTGGCATTTCCTTCCATTTATATCAGAAACGAATGTAAAATAGCTTCTGTCTTGAAAATGCTTCGAAGTCCCCTTTGAAAGGCTAATTTTTTTTAAAAAAGAGCAGGTTCCGCAATTTTGTTCATTTTGTATGCCGATTCAATGAAACACAATCTCTATGAGCTTTTTAAAGAGACACCTTCTCCCCAAAATTGCTTTAAATGAACACAAATGTAGAGGAGCTGAGAGGAATCCAGTCAAAGGGAACTCATTTTATTGATATTTCTCATGTCAATTGTTGCCCAGGGACAGTGCCATGAAATGTTATCTGTCAGGTTTCCGGAAGAGCCCTAACCACTCGGAAATCATACGCCATAAACACTTTTAATGCTGATGATGCGGTCACAGTTCCCGTGCCAAACCTGCCGATGGTCACTCCGAATGTTCCTATCATCATCAACCAACGTGCCATACCTGAGGCACTTATCCACTCGCAAAAAGTGCCTGAGATCAGTCTTAACAAGCAGCAACGCAAATATTCACCCCAACATATGGTCAGACTGAACACGGCTCAGCTTTTTCTCGTCACAGTACAAACATGGGTCAATCAGTATTACTTATTACTTCAAATTCTCTCGAGCAAGGGTTATTACGACAGAACAGACTGACATTTGGTATGTAGCGTGACTATACACCAGCATAACTGTGTAGTGTTTAGAATAATAACGACTGATTGATTTGAAACATTTGAAAGTATAGAACGTGACCTTTCCGGTGTAACGGTCGCATTTATCCGGCATGTTCGGATATCCGGGCATTAACCGAACACTGCCGAGCGACCCGATCTAGCACCCGAATGTATGCGCAGTAAGTCCCGTTTTGTTCACTTTTATGGGTGTGCTGAGTTCCTAACAACGTCGACTACATATATTGGCTGCGTGCGATCACTCAAGTCATGCTAGGAAACAGGGTATGGCGCTGCAAGATCTTACCAATGAGAACGAGGTTGCGTATGTACATGTACTGACCGTGGATACCTCTCCATCGTCCTCATTCATGGCTCGACCATAGAGTTGGATACTATATCCAATTCCATGGGCTCGACGTACGTGTATAATGGTTGCACCACTCACCTATCTCTTGCGCAAAAGCGGCAAGTCAAAGTAATTTCCCAATCTCCCAGTCTCATCTGCATTTCTTCGTACGCCCACAGCCACCGCGCGCGCCTAATCCTCAGGAGTGGAGTCAAAGACCAGGACGAAGACCAGAGCAAACCGGTCGAAATGTCGAGTTCACATTCAATTTCCTATCAGAAACATACATCCTCCAAAAAGGATTTATCCACATGGTGTAACCGCATGCCCTCTCTTTACTTATATCATGATCTAGCTTCAAAATACAAGATCCATGGTAATGCGGCAGGTGTCCATAATGGGATTATGGACGGTCTGTAGAGCGCTCCTTAGGTAACTAATTATTAACTATAATTAACCGTTATGGAATGTTGAGGTGATGTAAAGCTACCCCAAGCACATTCTGAGAAATCTAAAATAAAATGTCTTCACAACCTCTGAAGGCTTTCGTTTTTCCTCCTCGTGTGCTCGTCAGAGCCCCTGGCTGTGTACTTCTACCCACAGCGTCGCAGCGTAGACGTCGGCGCCTTCGCCAATTTCAACTGCACGGTCAGCGGCTACCCTATCGAACGGGTGACTTGGTACAAGAACGCCCAGCCACTGGACGGCGACGACCGGGTGACCATCTTCGACAACGGCACGCTGGAAGTGTCGGACATGACCCGTGGAGACCGGGGCATGTACCAGTGCGTGGCCAGCAATAGCTGGGAGACCAAAGAGGCAACCATGCAGCTGTCAATGGGTGGTAAGGAGAATTGCACTTATTTGAAGGCGTGTTACCAGACCCCTCCCCTTTTGTTTGAGATAGAGTAAGCAAGTGATATTTGTCAAAGAGAAACTTCGGCTGGCATTAGTTCTGTCTTTATTATTCAACTCGTAATGCCCTTTTTACGATTACCAAACGTATACCTTGTTTTGAAAAGGCGAAGCTGTTCTGTTCGACTTATTAATTCATTCACATCGATCTCTTCTTTTTTTTTTTGATATGTAGTCCGATTTAAAGACGGTCTTGCTGCAATTAAATCTGAGTCGACAATGTAGGGATTTATGGACAACAGATAGATGATTTTTTGTTACAGTTGAACATCTAAATAAACTGTCTTATGCCTAATAAAACTGGGTAACCGAATTTGAAATCAGCGCCTTAATTTTCCCATTGCGGCTTGTTAATATACGTAAATGAGAGTCATTAGTAACTTTGGCGAAGGAGGAATTGGGTAGCAATTAACATAGATTATTGGTACAGGACGCGAGCAAAAGCTTGCCCCATCAGTATCCTACACATCCTCTAGAAATCGCCTTGTGTAAATATTACGTTGGTTCGTTATGACAAAGAATCCTTTAGCCCGTGTGAAGATTAGGGGAATACATTATATGTAAGTGTACTACTATTCCATAAAGAACGTAGTTCTTGTAATGCCGGGTGGATATTGATCTGGGATCGATACGCGATCATTCATGTGGCACGTGCCCAAAGTGGCTTCTCCACCATAGCCTGATACTTCGATCGGCGACATCCTGCGAGCCACGACGAACAAAACAAAGTGGGTGATCCAAGCTAGAGTGTAGCTGAGACTGAGGGCTTTCCCGAGCAAGAAAGCAAATAGGAAATCGAAGTCAGCCCTCAGAACAAGACCGGAACACTTTAAAACCACATCGCCGTAATGACCTGTGTATGTACTGTAATTCGCAACCCCTGTGGCACGCGCACGTATGCCAGCCGAGTGAAATCTAACACCGCCTCTGATTGGGTCCCAGGTGGCTTCCACATCACGCTGGGCCAATCAGAGCTGCCCCCACGGCTCGGCTTTCAGGCGTGCAACTCCTAATGAAAGCTGGACAGATGGCAAAGCCACCAAAGTGCAATAGAGATATTAGTAATCCCGTTGGGCACATGCGTACACACTTCTTAAGTGCCATCCTCCGCAATTTGTGTCACAATCCAAGGACTAGTTTGGTGGTGTTTTCGACGCTCGGTAATACTAAGCCATCCTTTATGGGGTTCCAGATGAACCAATTCGTAAACGCTCGGACATATTGTCTCCTTGTGGTGTTCTATTCGATTTGGTCAATATGTTTTGCAGATGAATCCATCATGAGCAACGAAGTACTCGACGGAACAGGTAAAATATGCATGGTGGTTTCACTTGAGACGCACAGCTTATAACCCATAATGACGTCACGTAATTTGCATCTGAACGCGTGACAGCGTAGTGCTTTGTCAAATATTGCATTTAATCGAAAGGTCTATTTTGAACATGTATGAGTGGTTTTCAGATTTATAAACATTGACACTAACACACTAGGCCCAACCATCAACTAACAACATTTTAAGTACAATAGTATTGTATACATTTTTTTTAATGAAATAAGTTTGCCTCTTAATAATCGTCCTTTCTTAAAGTAAGAAATGTCCCCTTGAAACTTTGTGCTTTTGATTGTATTGCTTTTGGTGCTATTTTCCAGCTCTTTGACTGAAATATTCCATGTTGACATAATCTTTTACTTAAAGGACCCCTTTTTAAAATCCGGGCCCAAGGGTTAATTTAGATTTCCTTATGAAGTCATAAAGTTGCCATTTCAGGTTTTGTGAAAACCATTGCACAAATCGATCCTACTTTTAAAGATATTCTGCTAAATGTTGGTCAAAATACCATTTACCTATATTCTGGTGAGATTCTTTGTTTCACAAATAACCAACATATTTATATCGCACCATTGGGTGCATTTAAATCACGACTTCTAACTGTTTAGACTTGTGCACTCCTTGCAGTGGACTGACTAATGCATTATTTGGCTGAGCAGTCAAAACTAATATTTTTATTTCTTTGTACTGCTTCAACCCCCTAACAATCTTAAATGCTTGTTTTATTCTAAATGATGAATTTGTTCAAAACCTTATTCATTACGCCCGTGCATACCTTGGAATGTCTCTGACATTAATGCAATGACTATTTTTTTTACTAAAGCATGAATTTCTCCCATAATTTTCTCAATATGCAATGGAGTGGACCCTTTGCAGGAGTATAATTACTAGTGATATTTTTATGAAATGATTTCCTCACAATTACAGCCGCCAAGCCAATCCTGCTCGACCACTTCACCAACGAGACCCTTCAGCCGGGGCCCAACCTCCAATTGTCATGCACAGTTGCAGGAAACCCTACCCCTGAGGTCACGTGGTATCGTGACGACGCGCCCATTCCGCCAATCAGCAGGTACGCCAACAATGACGTCATCAACGCTGACGGGGACGTGGTGAGCTACTTGAACATCACCGGCTTACGGACGATAGATGGCGGGCTGTACCGTTGCGAGGCAACCAGCGAGATTGGTGTAGCGAGCCATGAAGACCATATTTTTGTTATAGGTTTGTGTTCTTTGCCTTTGATATCCAAACGATGAAGAAACAAAGTGAAGCCATTAAAGAGGATTACTCAAACTTTTTTTCTTCTTTCAAAGCCTTAATTCTGCGATGTCCCCGTCACTCAGGCACATTCCTAAGCTTGACGAGCGCGCGAATTTGGTTTTAGCAGTGTGCTCCCATTGGCTGATGAGGAAGCATTCAGTGTGCATCTCTTATGTCCACTCGCGTACGGACAACGCAGTAATGGCTCCTTATTCTTGTCACTGGATCGCTCTTTACGAAACAGCTTTCCGGAACAATGGGATGACATCAATAAATTAAAAAGTCGCAATGTGTTCCCAGTAATACCCAGAACTACTTTATTTGATATTCATTGACAATGGGTCCTGTCTCCCAGCATATGCTGCTTCATATTGAACTTATTCGGCGAAAACAAAGTGAAATTTAATTGCACTGAATGAGGCATAGTACAAAGGAGATAAACACAAGGGGTTCATTATGTCCTTCCTTTGCCCATTCAGCATCGTTCTGCTGCCTATTTATTTACTAAGAATTGTTGGCTTTTTTATTTGGAATATTTTTACTATTCAGACAAATTGCTAGATAGTTGGGCGATAAAGAGTTTTGTGCAGATTTGGATGGTTTTATTTGACCGTCAAAGTGCTATGGTAGGTGGCTGAACTGTTCACAGTGAGAAATGCTTTGGGTAAAACTTCAAGAAATATACACAGATTTTCGTTGTAGTCTCCCAAACGCTTTGAAACAACACCATGGGAGCCCCTGGTGCGTTGTAAAAACCGCTTTATCTTGTAGTTTAGTTTTAAAAGGTAACAGTGGCATATGGACGAGAATTCTAACTGCGTTATGGCCGTTAGGATAATATGATTGCAAAGGCAATCAACTCGACAGACACAGAAGCCCGTAATGTGTGTGGTATTATTCACAATTCCCCGTCTTTGTATTGCCGAAACAATTTAATTAATAACTTACTTGTTGCGGCGCTGATCAACGACGCACGTGCATACTTGATAAGTGAATGTAACCGTATGGTGCACATTGTTCTCCGCCGAAGCCAATACGGTAGACTTAATGACATTTTTGAAGGCAAGAACCTTTTGAAAATCTGACAACTATTGTTGGGAAATTATTATGGCGGCACGGGTGCTACAGTGTCTAATTACAACACCCTGCGATAATCATTTTGCAATTTAACTGTGTTTATGCTGTGCAAATATGTTGGTAGTTAACCTGCGGTTGAATTCGTGCATGCGTACAGCTGTATGCAAATGATGGTTTAATAGGCTTTTCTCCCGGCGTTAAGTGTTACACGGGGATTATCTCAAGGATCGATAGCACGTTTGCGAGATAACCACATGTGGCTTTTTCGGTACTCGCCTATGTGGCATACTGAGTCACACAAAACGCAATTATTGCAATAGTACAGGGCTCCTACATGCGGTGTAAAAGGCCAATTTTCAAAATTTATGAGTAGGAGTCAAGGAGATATCTTTTTTTTCACGTTATGAGCTAGCATCCAGTGGCATTGTTACCGGTCAACGCACAGTGCTCAGTGATGTCTCCGCCCATCTACTCAGAGGCCCACGAGCGCCAACAGCTTCATCTCCTTTTTGAAATTAATTTTGCACGAAGCACAGATATCAAATAGGTACACCAATATTAACACCAGACTGTGTTCATGCACTTCATCGCTGTAGGCTAACAACATCAACAAGGCTTTACACATTTTGACATAAGTCAACTGTCAAGGCCAGTAATGAGTAGTAGCAGAGCAAACCTCCCGTGGGGGGGGGAGGGAAGGGGAGGGAAAAAGTTTCCATGGAGGTGCAGTTTCCCCCTTGTCTCCCTTGGCTAGATGGCCGGCTCTTCTCACAGGGAAGAGTTCCCACGGGGACAGTTGTCCCGGCTACGTCACTGCCATTCGAGTATTGTTAGCTCCCTCCGTTGCACTAAAAGCTTACAAGCACAACTGCACGTGCCTTTGCCGTGCAATTTAAAAAGTCAACAGTTACAGATGTACAAACTGGAGGATGCCGCATCAAACATGGAGAACCTTTCCTGGTAGAATTCCCGCTTCGCCTCAAGACGAATTTCATTGTCAAACAGACCCTTCTGATTTGTCGTTTTCTGTTGGTTCCTCCCCTGGCTTTATTCGAGTCAGAGCTGTAAAGAGAGAGTAGCGCCAACTTCCGACTTTGGAACCAAAATCGCCGTTCATTATAGGTGCAGTACAGTATAATCCACCATTTTGGCTCCAACAATTTAGATACTCATGTCACAACTAAGACGTGAACATCCAAAATGACGTATCATTGCGAATAGCAGAACATTTTGATAAACAAGATGAAACTTATAACAGGAGTGATTCGTTTTCCCACCAGGCCCACCTTTTGTCCGTCCCCTGCCCAACATCACCGCAGTTGCCGACCGCGATCTGACCGTGCATTGCCGCGTAGTGGGCTACCCGATTCAGTCCATTACCTGGTCCAAGAGGGGCCTGACGCTGCCAACTAACATCCGGCAGACGGTGCACCCCGACGGGACCCTTGTGATACGGAGGGTGGAGCAAGGCCGGGACGAGGGGGAGTACGTCTGCACGGCACGCAACCAGCAACAGTTGACCCACTCCCAGAAATTCACGCTTGCTGTGCACAGTAAGTCTACTCCATAAACTCAAAATACTGTAAAACGCCCGCAAGATGTCAGCACTCCGCATGATTTCTCTTTTTTCATACCCCTCAACAGTTTTTAGCCTGTGCTTACTCTGCTCTCTGTAAGTTTGAGATAACCACTGATAAGCACGCTCCGTTTGATAGTTGAGAAGTAGTTACCTGACATGAATATGTACAAAAATGTGTTATCCAAAATCTTTTCCTCTTATCCTGCTTAATTCACTAGAATTAATAGAAAAAGCCAAACAGAATTAATTTAAAGTATAGCAGGCATTCATTCTGCACTCTCATGCAGGACTCGCACTCCAAAGGAAGAGATTGCTGTAACTCATTCAGTGTTGAATTTTTTAGCCTTTGTGTAGTGCTGAATCGAATTCGCTAGATTAGGCTTTGCCCATTTCGGCGCACTGAAAATGAAAAAAAAAACTTTTTATTCTCTCAGTTCCGCCTGAGATCGCCCCCTTCTCGACTCCACCCTTACCACAAGGCCAGAGGACCCAACTCTTGTGCACCATCCCGAGGGGCGATGTGCCGATAACTATTTCGTGGCTGAAGGACGGCGAGCCGATTCCCCCCGGCATCGGAATTACTCAAAGCCAGACGGCTTTCAGCAGCTCCCTGCTGATACTCGATGCATCACCCGTGCACGACGGGAACTACACCTGCGTAGCGAGTAATATGGTTGCTACTGTGAACTACACCACAGAGCTTGTTGTTTTGGGTGAGTTCTCTGCTGATGTTGGCCCACTTCGTGTACAGGTATATTAATAAATGTAAACGAAATCCAGAGACCCAGTGGGCGTAAATCATAGGGGGGGTATATACCCCCACATTTTGAGGGCGATGGGCCCTATTAAATCAACCCCCCACGCACACATTTTTGTGGTGAGCAAAATATAAAACGAATTGTGAAGACTTTTTTGGACTTCCAAACGGCTGAAATGCATCCAGTATCGTTCAAAAAGGAAAATAACTTTTAAAAAGCGATAAATAGAGTCCTATGCCTTTCTGATGTAAGATAGATTCTGCATGAATGTAATGCATGTTTAATGTACATCCATATCAATGAACATCGACTTCTATTTAGAGTCAAATGGTGTCATCCCTCACCCCGATTTTCGAAGTTTCATGGATGGGCAAGTCATCCCTCCACCCTTCCCCATTCCCCCAAACTCCCCCAAACTCCAGCACGCCGTTGTCAGAGACCCCTTAGACGCTAACCCTTGCTGTTCATAGTAGTGGCCGGCCCCCGTCAGTGGCGGGAAGCATTGTGATAACTATTGGAAGGAGCCTCCTTTCCTTGACGGTTTCTCCGAAAAAAAAAACAACCAACACATTCCTTCAGGCATTAGAAAGGGCCATTGCGATTGTCCAGTTAAACATCAAATTATACAATCATATTTATTCATTTGATCCATTGGTGGATCCAGTATCCATAGGTGAAAACTCCATCTCTTAAACCAGGACTGATGCATTCACATCCCGAAACACTCTTTGAAGTAATAGTACATTTTGATATGTGATATCTTTGATATCTTTGCAGTTCCTCCTCGATTTGTCTTGCAACCCGAGGACACCTCGGTCGTGTTGAATCACACCGTCTACATCCCTTGCGTGCCTGACGGTAAACCCAAACCGGTAGTCGTCTGGAAGAAGGCAGCAGGTACCAACGCCTTTATCCTACAGAAGGCTTGGCTCCATTGCAAATCCGGCTGCAGACTATGTCACTTAATCTTGAAATAGGGGTACATAGCTCAGAACAGTCAAGGCTATCATGCATTCGGCGGCACTTTGAGAATGAAACATTCAGGACAGCTACGATCCCTCTCAAGAGCTGTGTGAAAATAATTCACAAACGCTTGTAAACGTATCTGCATTTGCCGGGAAGTCATACATTTTGGTCATGCATTCAGAGTGCGAAATTCACTAATTGATTCTACAATATGCATGGCCTTAGATATATTGTTCCCGGTGGGTAATCAGTTGATTACCGGCAGTTGCTACCCTAATATGGTGTCAGCGGTGGGATTGGAACAATTGTTCACCGTCGTACACCATGCTTGACCCCTCTTGAAAAGCTACAATGTTGAAGAGAAAAAAAACACTTTCTATTGATTGGGAACACGTGACATAATCTCCAACACATTCATATAACTGCGATCATATTTATGTGAAATTTGGAAATAGGACCAGGAGCGTCCAACTTTATGGACCTACCCGAGGACACGAGGATCTCGGTGACAGAGAACGGTTCCATGATGATAGAGGAAGTGGAAGAGGAGGATGGTGGATTCTACCTGTGCCACATCTCTAATGACGTGGGAAGTGACAGCAAGACCGCAAAGCTCTCTGTCTTCCGTGAGTTCCCAATGAGTCAGTTCGATATTCCAAATGCCCTTACCCAAATGAAGCGCGTATGAGGTCATTCGGGACTCGCACAAAATACAGAACTGGTTCATCACATAAAAACAACCACGCTCTAATTCCATATCTCTACCTCTTGATTTACAGTGCAAAGTAAGTGAACGAACAAAGACTGAACAAAGACTCTTTATACAGAATAAAATTTGATATAAACGTCTTTTAATCCACGAGCGACCCAGTATCTCTGATGTAGAAGAATTTTTGTTTCAAGAAATGTTTGTACTAGTTAAGCTTTGCTTCAACTTACTTCAAACTGAAGAACATTGCACAAAAGCTGTTGTCGGGTTTGGATGATTCACGTCATTGAAGTTACAGAATAACATGTTGCAAAGATGTTACAAAAGAATTCTGGCTACCGTAGGTTTTGTTTTCGGATGGCAGGTGAAATTCCTACATCTGTGTCTTTACTGTTGGGATATAATTTAATGCTTTCCTCAAAGGACAATGTCCTTAGAAATTTGAAACTTTTAACACTTATGCTACCTCAGAATACCTACGGGACTCGTAAAATAAGGCTCTGTTAAGAACTTTTGATTGAATGAGAACCGTGCTAAAATGTCCAGACACAATTCTTCTACCAGTCCCAGCGAGGTTCGACGACCACGAGGAGAACATCACCTTGGACGCGGGCCAAGACGTCCATATCAACTGCCTTGCGACCGGCCACGACCCCCTGGAGATCCAATGGCGCAAGGACGGCGTCCTCTACACGCGGCTGGAGCTGGAGGGGAAATTCGAGATCCAGAACGTCGCGGCGCGGAACTCGTTACGATCCGTGCTGAGCCTGTTCGGGGTAGGCCGGGAGGACAGTGCCGTCTACACCTGCCACGCCGAGAACGCGTACGGGACGGACGAGAGGACGACCCGCTTGTGGGTTCTTGGTAAGGTTCTTAGCTGAGTGACGCAAAAGGACTTCGTATCCAGCATTCCGTTGAAGAACGGATTTTTGACCGTGTGACCGCAAACATAGCCTCTATAGTAAACCCTTTCTGAGTCCAAACATACCTCTTGTCCAAACCTCAATATCGCCCATTTGTGCTCTCCATTTTTTTCCAAGAATATATAAAAGAAAAAAAAAGTGTCTGATTGGTACACACATCCGGTATTTACTTGTGGGTTTATATTTTGCAGAGCCACCAGAGCCGCCAAGCAATCTTAGCGCTTTGGCCATCACGAGCCGCAGTGCCACGCTAGGTTGGCGACCGGAATTCGACGGCAACAGCCCCCTGACTGGTTTCACGCTGGAGTACAAGAACGGCAGTGGTAGGGTCCGGTCCTTGTTCTGAAACTGTTTGCACTGCGTGGGATGCATTGTAAGAAGCCAATTGGAGTCACAACGCGCTGTAGGCCTCGGAGAAAGAAAGAATAATACTACCGTGGGCGGGCACAACGAGCATGATATCTTGGGTTGCTTACACTCTAACGTGCTTTACTGGAAAAGGCTTTCATGACGGGCAATCAAAACCTTTGATTTAGGTCACTTTTAATATATTATTACAGTAAGATACTAAACCTTCTTAACTGACATCTCATTCATTTCGTTAGCCAGTCCACAGAGGTGGGCTGACGCCTGTGCACTACACACTTCTTAAAAAATTCCCACAAATGAAACAGTATTGATTGTTCCCGAATTTTCCATGTTTGCAGATGCCTGGCAAGGTGGACTCCCCACTGCGCATGTTCCAGCCAACGTCACCAGATACCTGTGGACTATAGCCAAGCTGCACCCGTACAACACGTACAACGTGCGCATCTACGCGTTCAACGCCATCGGCATCAGCGAGGCCAGCACGGCCATTTTGTTCACGACGGATGAAGAAGGTTGGTTATCACAGTAGCGCTTCGTCCCTATGGAAAACAATAACATCTTTTGCTGCCTGTTATAAATCAATCGGCTGCTGTGGTTTACTATGGTGCCAGATATCTATTTCGCATCAGTTCAGATTAACTCATGTCACCTTGTTAATGCCACATTATGGCTTTCTGTTGAAAACATTCTGGTTGTAAATTGCACATTTTAGGTAGTAATTATGAGCTCCAATAGGGAAAACTACCTGCCTGAGTGTATGTAAACTAGTCCTTTTTGGGATAAGGCCCAGAATTGGTAAATGAAGCAGACACAAGCAGAGGAAATTTACACGATCATTATTCAGGCTTGGGGATGAAAAATGACTAAACAAGATGACATACGATAGGAGGATAGGTTTATAGTAAATCATTTATAGATGATAAAATCAACACGCCTTGAATATTTTTTATTGCGATTGGTACAAGTACCACAGTGTTTTTTTTTTTGTTATAGACGTGGTCATACTGACACAAGAAGGAGATATTCAATCGGATACATGTTTGGGTACTTCTCTTTGGCAAGTCTATGTATGGTGTGGGTTTATTTCTAATCAATTTGCAGTTCCATCTGGGCCGCCGTTGAATATTGAGATGGATAGCCACACGTCACAGTCCATAACCATCACATGGAGAGTAAGTCTGTCACGTTAGTTTCTCTGTTCTCTGAATATTAAACCTGACATTTTTGTAATGAGGTATTTCCACTCTGAGCGCAGTAGTCTACAAATGCATGTGTTTTGCATAACTAGAAGCATAACGTGCCTTTTGAGGGATGCAGCTAAAAACTGTTGGTTTGGTCTGCGACACAGCAACCACGGGCCGATTTGCAAAACGGCGTCCTCCTGGGCTACCAGATCCGCTACAAGGATCGCGACTCACCTTTCCAGACGATATCAATCCCGGTGGAGACTGGATACATCGAGACGTACACCCTGAATCACCTGAGGAAGTTTGGGGAATATACCATTCAGCTAGCCGGCTACAACCGCAAAGGCATGGGCCCATGGTCTCCAGAGAGGAATATATTTACACTGGAAGATGGTGAGAGCTTACTGCATGAATATTTTTAGTTTGAGAGGATAAGGTCATTTGCCAGCATGCGCATTTTTGGAACTAAAAATCTATAAGTTGATTTAATGGATTTCATCAAATGCAAGAATCACCTCAAATTTATCAGCCTGGGCGAGAAATAAATAGAGAAGCGAATCACGGCTCACGACTCCTTTGACGAATTTGAACTATACCTTTTTTTAACTGCTCCGATTCGAGTTTGTGATTAAGTGTCACAGTTTTGATACACTTTGATTCGATTTCATTTGATTCTGTTCCACTGTTTTTGATTCTGATTTTGAGCCCTTCGAGCCGATCCTTGCAAATCAACACCGTGTGTCTTCACAGAATATATCAAAATAGGTTTGGTATTCGTCCACTGCAAAGAAAAGTTTTGATATTTTTGCGAGGACTGTGGGAAATTTGAACTTGTTCTCTTCTAGTACCAAGCGAGCCGCCTCGGACTGTGAACGCCGTACCGACTGGACCCACGAGCATCATGGTCATGTGGGACAGTCCAGCCTCCCAGGACTCTCTCAATGGTATCCTGCAAGGCTACCGGATTTACTACGAACCCGTCAGAGAAGATGAAGGTAGAACAAGTTTATATAAAGATGCAATTCGGTTAATTTTTAATCAGAATAACTAGTCAATTAACTTTCATTCAGTCTTAATACCAATTAAAAAAATCAGCAGCTATTCAGTTTCACAAACCAGGACCTACAGAGAAGCGTCCTTAATCTTAGGTAAACTCGCTTGCAGTCGCCTTGCAGTTGATTAAGTACTAGATTTCAACTTCTGTATGTGCAAAGGGCACCTCTTCTTCGCCAAAGCTATTGGGGGCACTTTAACCAAAGCAGTGGTCATGATATAGGTAGAATGAACATTTCCTGCCGATGACATTCCTCTGTTCCCATGCAATCACCAGTAATATTTCCTTGTCTAGATGAGACTGACGCGCGGGTCTACGAGACCTTGGAGCTGAATGCCCATATTTACAACCTGCAAAAGTTCACCAACTACAGCGTGGAGGTGGTTGCCTACACCAGGGTTGGCGAAGGAGTGAGAAGTCCGATTATATTCGTCCGAACGCAGGAAGACCGTAAGTTTAGCGACCCGGAGGCAAAAACTCCATACTTGAGGTTGCCGGAGATGTACCCTCTTGCACTGTTTCACTTTCTGTACTAGGGAGGCCATGCCCCATTATCTAGCACGCATGTGCAGAGGCCACAAGGATTTGGCAAACAGTTCAACGCGAAACGTAAGATTATATTCTTACAGATTCGGAAAAATGCAGATTATGCACATTTTTTATACGACGAATTGGGTATAAACCAGTCATTATTCTTAATGAGGGTTACATGCAACGTGAAACGGTTTGATGCCGTGACACTGAAAAACAGATTTTCTGTTGTGTCGAAAGATACTCTCAGGAATAAGCTCTGAATTTCTACTCCATTCATCAAATGCTACTTTGTCTCATCTGCCAATATCAACAAACCAGTAAGAAATATATTAATGTTTGCTTATCTTTGTGGAATTTAAAGCGGGTTGTGGTTTGGACCGAAATGTAGTATAAGATTCAGCATTTCGCTAGCCTCTCAGAATCACACAACCTCCAGCTTTTTCGGCAGCAACACACTTGAACCTAATTATTTATCTTTTGTGTCAGTTCCTGGAGCACCTGCAGATATCAAGGCTTATGCTGCTTCGCCCACCAGCATCATGGTTGCCTGGTTACAGCCCCTCTCCATCAACGGTATTCTACTCCACTACTACCTCTACGTGAAGTTCATGGAAGGCGAAAACGAGGTAGGTGCTCAATATTCCTCGGAAACAGTTTAAAGGGTAATATTACATTACACTCTAGGAAATGGGGAAAGGAAGGAGAGTGTACTTTTTTCAGTACTCGCAGGATTCTGGGAAACGGAATTCTTGTATGTATTCGCTTCGAGCCGAAACACCCCCTCATCGGTTGAAAAGAGCCATTGTGGTGGGGAGTGCTCATTTTGCTGGTAGATATGCAACCGTAGCGTGTGCATTTCATAGTCGGTTGTGAACCAGCGAAGTTCAGTTTCGACCAAGGAGCTTCCATTGAAACTGCGCTCTTTCTTGGTAAACCTCGAGGTTCATAATCGACACAGCCATCTACGCGAACTAGATCATAAGTCAGTGCGTGCTTTGGTCATTCAATGATGGATCATTAATTCTGTGAAGGTCTGCTTGAGTTTAGAAAAAAATGTACAAAGATTTACGGGGTGTCTAAAGTAACATGCAATTAATCCTCATTCTGACAAGATTTGGAGTGGAACAATCGGTGATTTCTGTTTCTCAGTCTGAAGAACTACATGCCTATATGACGAGCTAATTCCTGTCAGTTTAAAGACCGTGTACCTTGTCAGCATGCCAAGGTATATCTTTTTTGAGTGGGCTTTTCGCCATTTCAGTTTCTGATGCATGCGTAAAGCAACAAACAACCAATAAGCATTATACTCACTTGGTATCATAGGTTACCAGAGAGTTAGAGCTTGACCCAGATGTTCATCACTACCTGGTCAACGACCTCCAGACCAACCACGAATACGATTTCTGGGTCCGAGGCAAGACCGTCATCGGGAAAGGGGAATCCAGTCGAGTTGCCACGGAAATCCCAATGACCAGAGGTAATGGAAAGTTGTTTCTCCGCTCCAAAAAGGATTTTGTTGGTGCTCTTTCCAGTGGATGTGTTTTGTTTTTATTTTAACCATACTTAAACAACCAGAGGAACAGCTTGCTTATGAATTCGAATGTTATATTGTTTTCTGAAATTTCTTTTGGCAAAAATTAATTTCAGGGGGAAATAGTCTCTTTTCTCTCGTGATGTATATGATATTTAATTACATGTATTTTGTAATATGTTGGTGTCACTGTAAGGAGCCATATTAATTGTGGACGCAGTATAGCGCACAACGCGCAGTGGATATACGCAGGTAGATCTAATGATATCCGCTTTTACTGAAAGAGCCAGCACACGTCATGTCTGGATATCAGCTTTATCGACTCTTGACATAATTTGCCCATTTGCAGTTCCCGCTCGCGTGATGTCCTTTTCTAAGACGATCACCACGACGTGGAAAGACGATGTAACCATGGACTGCCTGGCAGTAGGTGAACCGACTCCTGTCATTGAGTGGAAGAAAAACAGGTGAATTGATCGAGCTGATCGGGGCTCAGGCTCGCTTACCTACCTATTTAGCAGAGAAATTCAGTTGAATGGCTACCACAAGCACAACATTGTGGCTGGTCACTTTTTTCTGCTGAGCCATTTCTAATGTGCTTTGCAAATCTATAGACGAAAACGCAACAGTGGACTGGGTGATCAGGTCGAGGGGCTTGTTGTTTTTGTCGGCGGGGAGTTGTTCTGAAGTTCTTGTTGGAATCTCGTTCAAATGGCACTTTAAAACATTCCACTCATTCAAATGCCAAAGTATTGAGTTACAAAGTAAACATTTTCAGCTAACCCTTTTATTGCACTCCAGGCGGCCCTGACCCCCTAGGTTGCCTGTAAAATCATATTGAAATCGGAGGATTGGGGACTGTTAAGGCTATAAGGACAGCATTCTCCTAAACCAAAGGCTCTTGTCCTGAAACAACTTGGCGTTAGTTCATATGTAGTTCATTTGTTCGTTAAGCAGTATTTGGTGCGAAAAAGGATACCCTTCATGTATTAAAAACTAAGATGTGTCCTTGGCTGTAATGTAAGATATTTTGGACAAGTTGGTTATGGTTGGTTGGTTATTATAAAGGCATTTTTGAGCCATGTACATATCTTAGGTGCTGCTTGAAACAAAGAACACACAGACCAAATACCATTCCTGTTTCTGAACTACAGATCAGTATTAGAGCAGAACGATCTCGTTCAAGTCCTGTCCAACGGCTCCCTGTCTATCCGGAACGTTCAGCCATCGAACGCCGGTAACTACTCCTGCCGGGCCTCCAACAGATGGGGAGCTCCTGACGAAATAACGGTGGCTCTCTACGTCGTGGGTAAGTCTTCCATCCCTTGGGGTGTGGGGTCACCATTTAGGCATAAGTTTGGTTCCACCTCGCATTGAACTATCCCTAGCCTTTCTGCCGCTCTTCTTTGGAGGTGGTGGGTGACTTCAGCATTGTGCCTTGGAATTTATTCCCGAAATGTTCTGATTTTGAGTGAAGAGGTTATGTATAACCCCCCCAGTCTTCCTACTGAATGCATACCCAGCCTATTTTTTCTGCCTGGTTTCCCCCCAAATGAGTTGACCCCACAATGCACGGCTTCATTGCCACTTTATACTTTCCCATCACGCATGTGTGCATGTTAATCTAAGAAACACTCACCGTGGCAAGAGTCACCCGTTGTCCACAGTGTTTATTCGTCCCCGTTCCAAGTGGTACACCTTCTGCATGCTGAGTAATACTGATATCCTCCCTCACACTGGAGTTTTACCTTTGAACTTATCATTTAACTCCATTCTGCGTTGAAAATCTAGAGCATGCGAGATATACTGAAGTTGTGGAATAAAACGTTGCAGACTGCACTCTGCATTCATACGGAATATGTCCGAATTAGACCCACTTCACTTTGAAATGAAATTTAACCTTACGCGTATTGTAAAGTTAGTTGTAAAAAAGATTGGGTCATTAACACGAATTCTAAAGCCCTTGGCCAATTAGGCTCATTTAAAATAATTGCACCTCTACACATGTATTCTCCTGTGAACAGACGTAATTCGAATTGGTCTTGGACGGGGTTATGAGCATGACTAACATCTTGATTGGGGTCTGCGCTTGCACCAGAGTCTGACAATGCTATTACCTTTTATCTGAACTGGTTTTTCTTTTTTTTTTATTCATTCAAGCACATTATCGCGGCACTATATCATCTTGCCAACAGTGACACTGCATTGCTGAGATTATGAAACGAAACAAAATCCTGAAAGTGTTGATCTAGTGGCCTAATTAAAATGCTGCCTTACTCCCTCCCCTGCACTGCATGTTCATGATAGTTATATTGATACTTAATTAGTAAATCATGAACGATTGATCATATTCTAGCTTGTGTTTGTGTTCTGTTTGAATTTCTTTTCCATGTTACCGGACCGGTCCATCCTGGTGTGTGATGTCAGTTTGGAAAGTTCTAAAATGTTGTTTTGTCATATGTTTATTTCAAAGTTGAAGCGACCTTGGCGTTTGTACGTTCTGTCATTTGTTAAAAATAAAAAGAACATCTTTGTAATTTCCTGTGCGAAATTGGCGAAAGCCTCAGATTTTGAAATTCTGTTGCAGAGTTATCGGTCTGTTGTTTATGTTGTTCGAGTTGAATTCGTGTTTTGTTAGGCAAGTGTTAAATGTAAGTTGTGACGACATCACGTCCGTTGTTTTGTCAGTAACTGAATGAAACTCTTTTTTTGTCTCCCGCCTGATCTGCATGTATTTGCTTACATTAACTGAAACGATTTTGTAACCCTGATGACGTAATGCACGCAATAGTCCGTCGACCAATCGGATGTAAGTACATCGTGACGCACGGCACGATACCTATGCTTTGAGCGTTAGAAATACATTTTTGTATTGCGATAAATCATGAAATTGAACGTTTTGCATGCCTATAGGTTATTGCTTACAATGCAAGCTTTTGGTGTTGCATGATATAGACTAGAATGGTGACAATAGTTTTACTGTGTCTTCATTTCATCAGTAGTTGTTTTAATAATCAAAGCAAATAATTAAGACAATCCAGCACTATTATTGTCCTTCCACGAACCATCAACTAAGATGTTAATAAAATTGATTTCAAGGTTCAAATGTGCCTTGGCACAGACGAAATGAAAGGACGAACATTTACTGTTTGTGGCAAAACTTAGTATGTGCTGATTAGCAATTCAGTTTGGTGGAGTTCTTTCTAGATGTGAATGCTTTATGGGCGGAATGTGGTTTTGTGTAGGCTTCTGTTAGATCTGTAAAGGAATAGCCATCTTGTTTCTTCAGAGACACAGTTAACCGTGAACAGTGGGGACCATAACGTCTGATTTTCGTTTCAGTGGTGCCCAAATATATGACAAGGTGTCAAGGATGGCCGTCGTTTTGAACAACTGGTCTTTAGTCCCCTGCACTTGTAGCACCTTTCGGTGACATTGGAAGTTGAGTCGTGAGTTTCACGAATACAATATGTCATTCTGGCCATAATTAATGGAGAAGAGACCAAATAGGTCTTACAGTTTGCTATAAAAAATCAGATCAATACGTCTCCAAAGATTTTTGCTACAAATGTAATCTTCGGCTTATCACAGTAAACTGCCATATTACAAGTAATGCTGAAAACCCAAAGAAAAAGGACATGGGTGGCTATAACAGTTGTCAATGTTTGTGTGATTTGTTGCTTGTTGCTTTTAAAATTGAAGAATAGTGTCGGTTTGATAAATGTGCCTTAGGTCATAATCTAAACCAGAAGACTCATCTACACGGCATTCGTGAAACTCACAATGAATACAGCACCAGATATACCAGAACAAATGTGCATTTTGGCACTTTGACCCCTGTGGGACCTGGGTGCAGGCGTTTCAAAGTTTTGTTTCTAATATGGGCGATTCATAATGGTGCGCTTCCAAGAGTTTGCAATGTGTTGGCCAATCACAACGCGCAAAATCCGTCGACCCTTTCCAAACGTGCGTTGGGTCGACTGAGTTCGTGAATTGTGATTGGCCAACGCATTGCAAACTCTTGGAGGCACACTTTTGTAAACCGCCCGTGTTGCAACCAGTGGTTGATACGTTTTCTTAATACCTCCGGTTGTTTAGGCTTCCGTTGGTAAGTATGCATGCAAGGTAACTCTTTAATTAAGTAATCAGGTGCGCACACTGCGTTATGTGAAGCTTTGTGAATATGTTTGCCTCCTTGGCACATTGGCAATGCGGTGCCGGTGGATTTCTGTAAAACGGCACAAGATTCCAACGAATGCTGTGTCACTGAACTCTACCATTTCCCTCCGTTGAATTAAGAAGTCTTTAAGTCCACTTGTACAAAAGCAAGTGTTTCGCGTCTCAACAGAACAGAGGGAAATGTAGAAATATGAGCTTGCGTTTGGCAAGCTTCAAACGTAGTATCCACCAGAACATATCAAGCAGCTTCTGGATAGAAATTCATGATTACTACTTGATTGGTCCCTTTATATCGTTTCCTACTCAGCTCCACCTTATGCGCCTATCTTGTCGGTGGGTGCTCGAACAGCCAACTCGATTCAGATTAACTGGAAATCAGGCGGCAATGGCGGAAGTCCTATACTTGGTAAGTCCTGGGAAGAAGGAGTACAAAGGCGTGTGGCCAATGGGCTTCCTGTAAAAAATATCACCAAAGATTTTCTGAGCCATGTTTCCGACGGAGCAACAGCTAGGCCTTTGTTTGGCTTGGACCAGACCTCAGTGAGCTTATATTACAATCAGTCACATTTTCCTGAGTGCAGAATTACTTGAGGAGATTTTCGAGAGACAAACCTCAGCACCAAGGTGTGGCAAGAATCACTTTAGCCATTTGTTTGCTTAGATTCAAGCCCTTGTCGACAAAGAGAGCATCCAAGTTGACAAAGCTGGCATACTTCACGGGAATTTTTGCTCTGGAGATTTCAATAGGAATGCGTACCGCTAAAACATTCCGTAGTTTGAAAGGACATTGTTTGAGTCCATGAAGTCCTGTCTGAGGCAACAAGTGTGTAAAATAGTATCTAATGTAAGGAAAAACCACCTAGTTATTGAAGTCACTATCTTCCTAAACTATCACCTCAGCGTTATCTGTTGCCCCTATTTAAACATACTTGTGTCGTGGTTTAGGGTATCAGTTGAACTACAAGAGGGAGCACGAGCAAACCTGGACACCAGAGGACATCAATTCGACGCTGCGCAGCTACCGGGTCACCGATGTCCTCTGCGGGACACCGTACACGTTCTTCATGGTTGCTAGGAACAAGCTTGGGGCCAGCAAACCGAGCGAAGAGCTCGAGGTCCGAACCTTGGGGGAAAGTGAGTTATGGCAAGATAGAGGAACTCATATAAAACTTTGCCAAGGAAAAGACAAAGTTTGTAACAGGACTCTTGTACTATAGAGATCATTTCATCGCATATATGAATGTGATTAGGACTCACTTTCAGGCATCCCTAGTTGTGAAATCTTGAGGATTCAGATTTGACTTGAATCGTCTGTTGCCGAAAGTCATACTCCCAGCAATGATCACCTCCATTTGAATTCATCGTTACACATTGGCTTTCGTTACACTGATGCATCCATATAAAGCATTTCTGTCTTCACGAATGTGATTTTTATAAACATACAATGGGGAAAGGTGTTCCTCCTTCCAGGGCAGCCTCAGAAATTGCCAAACAAAAAGTTCTTTGTTCATGGTTTGTCTTCAGCCAAATTCCATGTTCGTTTGTAAATGTAGTTCCGATTCCGCCCTCGACTGACAAGATTGCACCCTACTCCAACGCGACCAGCATTACCCTGGTCCTGAGCAGCTGGGGGACGGGCGGTTGCCCGATCCGGTCCTACAGCATCCAGTACCAGCACTTCGGTGATGACAACTGGGTGCAGGTGTCCAGCAACATCCCACCGTCCACGTCCAGGTACACGGTGGAGGAGCTGCACCCGGAGTCTTGGTACGTGTTCCGGGTGACGGCCGTGAATGGTGCCGGACCGAGCGTCTACTCGTTCCGGATAGCCACGACTGCCTTCGGGGGCGGTGAGTAAACTTTTATCCCGAGGTACTGCAATTTCAATAGTTATCATATATGTCTATGAGTTTTATGCATCAAGCAAGAAATATTTATAATTCTTACGTTTACTGTTCCCCTTTACTCCTTTAACACATGTTGATCTTGTAAGTAAAGCGATCACCTGTAGGTTTAATTCGGAGGCCTCATTTGGCTTCTGTAAACAAAGAAAACAAAAACCACTGAGGCGACATGTGAAAACGAACCAAGTTGGCCTTCAAAAGCCTCTTGTGAGGGAACAGCAGAATGTGAATAGATTCATTGGGATTATGTTAGAATTTTGATTTTCCTGTGCTCTTTTCCCGCGCTTGTCGAGGTTGTCAAACACAGCCGCAATATCCTGTCGTCTCTTTAGTTGGTCGACTTGTTTGTTCATTTCGTGCCATATTTTGCAGGAACCGCAGCTCCCCTTGACGTCAGAATCGACCAGAGCACCGACGAGAACCAGCTGCTGTTTTACGAGAATCCCCTGCTCTTCGGTCCAGTCCTGGGCGGCATCACCCTCCTGCTTATCATCCTCTTCATCGGCCTCTTCGTCTTCAGCGCCCGCAAACACCGCAAGGCCGTGTTGAAGAAGGCGGCTATCAAGGAGGCCGAAACCAACCGGCTGGAGAACAACAATTTTCCCACTAAGTACGTTAAAAAAAGGATGTCAAAAGTCATGTCAAAACGTGGACAGTTTCGAGTGATGGCCATTTGTTGACAAGTGATCGATTTTCCGTGGTAACCTGTGAACACATCCTACCCTGGGCACTAAGCAAAATCGACCAGTGTGACAAGAAGTGGTCGTTGCCCAGCCTTAACTTTTATACCAACATAGGCTTGTTGACATTAATTTCAGGCAATCATGATCTTCTTTTTAGTGAATTTAGTGCAAGCCTTTCTTACACAGAAAACTAAAAGCTTTCGTGGACAGTGTGTTGAAGGACAGAATGCTGTAAATCACTCTGGTACAAGTAACAAATGTGTCACAGACATGACTAAAAACCTCAATGCAAACTTTTGAGTTCGTAACGAGTCTTTTTTCGGAGAATTTGTTTTAACTTTTCTCTTAGCCCATCCACTACTTTTATAACACATCGACTCCAACTAAATTAAAAGAAAATCTTCATTCGTTTGGGTTGGGCTGGGTTGGTCAGAACTTGGAATATGAACCTGCAGACTTGGTCCATCATGCGTCAACAAACCAACCCCGAATCTCCACATTTACATCTGATTCAATTCAGGAATCGGTTGAATTAACGTCGTCGATTCGATCCGTTACAAGAGCCAATTAGCTGTAACATTTCACATCTCATTCTAGCGCCAGGAGATACATCCGACCAGTAGAGGGCGCACTGGCCGCCGAACAGGAACCTTTCTTGAGCGGGGGCGTGGCTCCCATCAACAACTTGAGCAGCATAACTGCAGCCACGCCCTGGGTTTTCAACAGCAGCTCTGATTTTGGTAAGGATCTTCCGAGACAGCACGCAGTACTTATAAATGACAAAAGTTTCTTTTTCATAACAGCGTATCTTTGGACTGGTTGCAAGTGTACTACTATTTCTACTTGTCAAACTCCATTTGAAGAGATCCTCGGCATGGACACTGTTTCATAATATGTGATGACCTTCTCTCTTCAGATGGAGAAGCTCTAGAGGGCGCTGTTGGGGGCGACCCATACCTGAACTATAACCCGGACGACTCCTCTGACGTGCTGTTCCCCAGCATGAGCACCTTTCGGTCGACGGGGTCCGATGACGTCAGCATTGGCGACCTGGGACCGCATGGCGGCGCTGTGGCCGTAGAGAGACTTTACGACCTGCCGCCCGATTCGGAATACATGAGTAAGTTGGGAAACAGTAGATAGAGTTTACATCACCGGCACTGCAAAAATTGCAGTGCTAACTTAACACTAGCACTGTTAACCAACATGACCAAATCAACGCAAATATAATCCAGTTTAAATCATGCGGTAGATTGGGGTCGATAATAACACCACATGGTGTAAATCTAACACTGCTTTTTGCTACCTGCTCAAAATCGAATCCTTTAAAAAATATTTCAGTATTTTTTGCTACTCTGCTGAGATGGATCCTGGCCAAACACGAGTCTAAATGTAAGAAAAGCTGGTAAAAAATTACTGCGTTCACAGGAAATGAACCACGAGAACCATACTGTGAGACCCAATCTGCGACTTGATGTCAAGCGTGATTGGCGAGTGACTGACTTTACACAAGATCAAATGTGCTGGTTTATCAAGTCCTATGAGCCCCCCCCTTGAGTTTTGGTTGATATGAGATGTTCAAATACCACATTTATATGTAGATAATAATTAGACAATACTAAATGAGTTACATCATAACTCATGTTTGTTTTAAATAGTAACGAGAAAAGGCCAAAGTTAGGAGTACATATTTTAACTTTCTTTTCTTCCAAACGAGTCACAAACGTAGCTCTGTCTTATGAAGGCTATCAAATGTTACATAGAAAAAATTTCCAAATGTTTTTATCCTCCCCCCCCAAAAAAAAAGGCCTCGGAAAGTCTGATTCTCGATCCGCCGTTGGTTTGTAACTGTTAAATGTCTTGGTTCTTGCACTGTTGGCACTTCGTGAACAGTAGTTAATTCCTTTCTAAAGGCTGGATGACCTCATAAATACCTGTTTAATGGTTGGGTTTGTTTGCATTGTCTGCTCATAGGTACCCCTGGCAACCGTGCATCAATGTCATCCAGCCACGACTACGCATGCCTCGACGACATTCGACCCCACATGGTTCCCGTCGTGCCCAATCGCCCGCAGAATGTGTACTGCGGGACACCAGCGGGGACGACCCGGCCAACTCCCCCGCATACCCCGGGTGGTACTTCCATAGGAAGAAGAGGTAAGCTTGGGAGAAGCGATGGATGCATTTTGTGGTTTCATAATGTCTGTAATATTGTTATATATGTATGTTGTGTTCCGTTAAGACATAAACAAAAGCAAATGTAAAACTATAAAAGAATTTATATTGATGATTTCCGGCGTTTTATTGTATGAGGCATAAATCACAAAAATGTCAAGCATCAAAGCTTGTTCGATAAAAAAGGAGTTCGAAGAAAGCTTACCTTTACATTCGTATCTCCTATTAAGATGACTTTTCCGTAATACAAAGAGAGCAGTTGGACTTAGCAAGTACAGTGCTTTTCCATTCATAATTTTGCTCGATCCAAAGACGATTCAAGACGTCATGGAAAAGTCGTCAGTAATATCAGTGCTACCCCTTTTTATCAAGATGCGCCTTCAGTAGCTCAGGTTTCAGCTTTACGTTCGACTTAATTTCAGTCCCGTCTAAACGCGGAAGTCAAGCGTCCATCTGCACATCGGCCTCTGTGAGCGAGGAGCTGGCCTCGGCCTACGAGAACGCCTGCCAGTTGGAGCGGGCCCGTAGGAGGAACCCCCCGTCGGTGACTTCCCCCGGTGCCGTGTCGCACCCGGACAACTACGACTACTCCACGGCCAGCGACATCGAGGCCGGGATCCGGCGCTTCACCGCCTCCCCGCCGCTTCCGTCGGTGCCGGAGAGGTCGGACAGCTACATACCGCACCGTACCGTGTCGTACGTCAAAGAGGGTGAGCGTGCAGAGTGACCTGAATTCATCCCATTGAGACCCTATTAGTTTATCTCGCCGGCCTTCTCCGCGTACACACTTGATAGGAAAACGTTTGCTTCGTTTGGCATCTCCATTGCTTGTAGTTTTTTGGGTCCGGAAAAGTCGGGGCAGGGGACAACCTGCTTCTGGCCTCTGTTCGTTTGGTCTACAGGGCAAAATTTGCTCAGGCCAAAAATGTAGAGTTCCGTAAATTGCAACCAAGCTCGTAGGTCCCCCAATGAAACATTTTCCCTCTGCTGAGTCACAAAAAGTGCCAATGATTTCTAGCTGAGGCATGACGCCTTCGAGACGCAAAAAGCCTCTGGAAAATTAGTTGATGAGCAGTTATCCGATTTGATTTGATTTGATTTGAAATTAGCCAATAATTCCATGGAAAGTAATGCCATCGTCTACATCAGAGCTTGGGAGCCAATCAAGCCGTCTCGATGACGAATTGGATAACTATGCCGTCCACTTAGTATTCCATGTGTGGAGAGGAATAGAAACAGTGCCAAGGAGTCTATTACTAAGGACCCCCCAGAAGGCTCTATAATCAGAGGACTGAACGCAGAGTGGCCTTTTTTTATCTAAGCTTTTGCACTGACAAATTAAGTGAGCTAACCAGACAGCCAGGAGCTCTCGTTTCAGTTTTTGTCACCTTGAGCCAGCGTACAATGACCGCAGAATTTAAATGGATTTAGTACTTTGTTTCCAACCCACAGTTTAATGAAAACTTTATATGCCATAATCAAAGTGTTTCCATAATTTTTGTATTGCAACGTGCACTTTCTGTAATACAGGTTTCTCGCTGAATTTCCAAACTCTTATTTTTGTGGACACAGAAAGTTATTAAAAGTTTTTTCCATTCTAGTTAAAAGTGGAATGTAAATGACCAATCTGATGCTTAATTATTGTGGATACTTAACTACGTGTGAATAAAATTTGCTATCACCTTTTATCCTTCTAGGTGCTCGCCCGAGGGAATATGTTCGCCGTGTAAGCACCACCTCTCCTCATCCAAGTGAGACTAGCGAGTCGGAGCAAGACAGGAGCCGGTTCCACGCCCAGGTGTACCGGCCTTCCCGTTACAAGGCCAACAGGCGTGGCCGTAAGGGCTACATGGCCTCGCGGCCGGTGATCAGGGCCAGCAGGGGGCCAGCAAGAAGACAGAGGCAGTAAGTTGTTTGAGTTGGCAGGAAACCCGACCCTCATCATATGCCCTTGTTTGAGAGTCAAAGATCCTGAAATCGCATTGTCTGCTAATTTGCTCATTTGTGCCTTGTTTTTGAGTTGCCGAGTGCTCAGTGAGCTTGCGCAATATACAAAGTCCAATTGAGCGGGGGGAAATAATTATATGTATGCACATGCGCTGACCTCACGTCAGAGTTAAAAACAAGATGACACAAGGACGATCTTAGTCCCATTCCGCGTCACACATTTAAATTTTGTCCGCACTTATCATTCACGCACCAAGGGGCTTAATACTTTCAAGTCTGTGTTGGTCTCAGCAATTTCAATACCCATGGCTCTTTCTCTCTACTTTTTTTGCTTAGCAGTTCCCCAGTCATTGTGTCTACACCTTTGCAGTGTTGATCACAAGATGCTTGTTATCTATGTACAAAGCTGTTCCTTGTAGCCTATTCTTTACCTGATAAAATGGACACCCCAGCTCTAATTAAAAATTATATCAAAGAGTTGGCAGATACTTTAACAAACAAAAGAGTTACAACGTTGATCGATTTATTCAAGCTTATTTTCCCATTAAACGGGTCGTGCAAGAATGTATATCAGTTGGATCTACTAAATTTGGGGTGTTTGACTACCTTAAATCAGCACTGTCCCTTTTTTTAGTTAGAGAACTCGCACGCCTGAAAAACCCTCCGAAAGTCATTATTTAAAGTAAACTGCAGCGCTGAGGTATGCAGTGCCGCTTGCGGCGGTTGTCACTAATTTGTTTTTGGCTGCAAAAATCAGTAGTTTCTTAGACGCTTTGCATTGAAACTGACGACAGCAACCCCCTCAGCTGTAGAACTCAATTGAGTTAAAATAGACTTCTACAAAGACCTGACTTCATTAGTGTCGCTGCACCTTACAACAACCTTAAGTGGATTATTCAAGGGTGTAAGCTCAACCTTGGAGCAGGTTGACTGGTACCTCTTGACAGACAAGATAGCTGCTGTCTTTTTCATTAGCTTGTGTATGCCGAGAAAAGGAATGGAAATGAAAAAAGTGATATCGTATAACCGAAAATGATTGTTGCTCACCTTCCATACGGGTTTGACTACGTAAAACGATTTTAAAGGAGATTGAAAAGGGGATCTCTATTTCATAAAACGATATTGCACCTCTAATGGTATTAATAATGATGATGGCAATGACAAATACAATAAAAGATATTGCTGAAAGTTACTCTGATAAGACGAAGCATTTACGATGTTAATTACCAGTGATAATTACGAATACCTGCGGGGCTGCGGAATTCTGGGGAGATTATTAATTCGATTGGTAAAAAAAGAGAATTAAATCGGAAGTTGAACTAGATGAATGACAGTGACAAGAAATAGCAAATAAGATTGGCCTAACCAAATTGCGGGTGATATGTAATGACGATGACAGTGGTCTCATCTGAACTGCTC
Organism: Acanthaster planci; assembly: GCF_054643075.1. NCBI lineage: Eukaryota > Metazoa > Echinodermata > Asteroidea > Valvatida > Acanthasteridae > Acanthaster > Acanthaster planci. The sequence goes on along the minus strand of NC_141786.1, from coordinate 5,090,368 downwards.
TCTATGTACGTGTAGGTTTGACAGCCGCAGCAGCACGCCTAGTTCAAGCTCCCCGGATTTCAGCGGATCGCGGCGTCAGATCGGCCTGCGGCACGACCCCTCCAGCCCCTCCGAGGGGTACATCTCGCTCCCCTACGACAGCTTCAGCGCCGCTCCCAGCGGCGTGACCGACAGCGACACGGAGCCCAGATGGAAGGGCTACCACCATAGACGAAAACCGCGAGAAAAGGGTAAAGACAATCATCATCATCTTCGCCGTAGCTGCAACTGTTTCCCTTTTCGTCACAATTCAAATAAAGTCAGTCAGAAGCATAGAGTCTCTGCCTGGGAAAGTGCAAATTGTGTCCATTTGGAATAGAGCCTGAAAGTAAAAGGTCAGCGAGCGAGCAGCGAGCTTCCGGAACCCTCGCGCAGTTTGCCTATGGGGATTTGTATGGGGCCGTCCTATCATATTTGATACTTTTTGGAAGAATAATTTCTGACTGAAACCACTCCGCGAAACACTCATGGTCATTGGTCAATTTTTGGCAGGATATTTCTCTTTAAGGTCAGGTAATTGTTTAGTTGCTATAAATTAATATACAAGCAAATATTTTCCAAAGTCCCTTTTCCGAGTTGGGTTTTTTAAGAAGTAACTAAACAAATTTACAAATCCTGAAATCTTTACACGTTATTTTTCCTATCCAAGGGTTCCGGAAGCGCGCCATCAGGGGTCAAGTTTCAGGCTCTATTAATTAAAAGTCAACTGGCGATACCGTACGCGGTTTAGAAAGGATTCTCAGCTTAGGGGTACTTTTCATTTCGTCTTATTTACTCTTGGCGATCCAGTGATATGTCCTAGTCAACACAATAAGTCAAAATTGAGTTTGTGCCACTTACCTCCGAGCGCATTTTGATACACAGCGCTTTTACCGTCTCCTCTGGAATCAAACCTTGAAGGTAAAAATGCGCGTTTTGTTATTTGAAGTAGGTCTTTAAATCAGATTAGGAAGTGGCAAAAACAGGGTTGAATGCTGGCTTTCACTGTTTGGGATCTCTGGATCTCTAAAAGAAAACAAGATTAAATTCAAAGTGCCTAGTAGCACAGTTTCGGGGGAATAGCCGCATATGACATGCAAGGTTACAAATGAAAAGGGAACGGCATTGTCGTGGTTTAGCTTTGATTCATAGAGTACATTTTGTTCGAACTGATTTTTCCGGGTCGTCTCCAAACAAAAAAGCTCACCCCCGATAGCTACCAATGCACCAACATAACTCTACCACAAACCCTTTTAACCTAACGACTCCCCACCATCCAAATATTCCGGTTTGTAGCAGAGATTGACCTGAGAGTGTTGTCTTCTTACCCCTTTTTCTTCATTAAATGGTAACACTTGCTTTTTTCAGGGTCTCTGAGCGAACCTGAGCGTGGATACGCCAAGAAACCCCCCGCTCCCACCGGCCCATCGGCAGTCCGCAACGCCCGTCCCCAAAGTGCTTCACCCAGACACTAGGTATCACGTACCAAAGTACTCTGTCGTGAGTAAGGACAGGACGATATACGTCGGGCAGAAATGGGGTAGCAGAGAGCACCCCCAGTGGGAGGAGGACATCACACATGTTGGCAGCGGTGGGCCGAAAGTCGGGTTCGAGGACCTTCAGGCGGGGCATGAGGTCTCCTCGGACAAGTCCTCGTTCCCCTCCTGCTCACCACCTCCGCCGCCACCCCCGCCCCCCATGCGGAGGCACAGCCCGGACGGTAACGACCACTGCATGGAGGAAATCGAAATCCACGTGCTGTCCTCCACTACGTCCACAGACTCGCCGTCCAACTACAGAGACGAGATTAGTATAGTTTAACCGAGGACCAACAACCGAAGCAGTAAACCATTAGTAATAGATGCACAGTTAAGTTATCGATGACAGAAGTCAATCGTTACCCTTGTAAAACTGGTGAACAGTTTGATGTCCAAGTGGACCAATAATAAGCGGCGTGGAAGAGATTGTGCCACCCAGTTATGTATGTATTTTAAATTCTACAGTGACATTTCACATCACCCTACCGACTTATACCAGCCTTTTTCCCTTACCAGAGTTTCTCCGTCGGTAACCAAAGCACCATCCGTTTAATCGATTTCTCACGACCGTCTGACTACATCAAGCTTCTCGAGTTGAGTTTTCTCTAATCGTGCGCGATATTGTTATCTCCATTTACCATCCATTTGTAAATAAGATTCCCTTTTGTATGAGACTGGGACCAAGGGCGTACTGGAGGTTATCGGCAGGTAATGCAAGAAGCGGCCGATTTGGCGGAGGCTTTTTGTCGGTTTCGTCTCCGACTCGCAATGCACAGAGTGAGCTGATGTCACTGATTGATTACGGGACCACATGCACCGGTAGATTTGCTGAACTGGCAGCTTAATGTATTAACTTTGTCGTGCTGGTTTGAAATCAGCTTTACATCTTGAGACTGTAAACAAAGGACCACCTGCACCATTTTTGTCTGGAAACCTAAGTACCGTCGTTAAATCAAGACTGTCACATGTGGTTGGGAATATATCTTCTTAAACATACTTGTAGCTTTACCGAAACCATGGGAGCTGTGTCGAACTTGTATACAACCAGCAAAACACAGCTAATCACTTGATCATTAGTTCACGATGTTCATTAGTTGAACGGATCTCTACCAATGCCCAGACATACAGAAACAGCATTAGTGGTTGGGCACGAGCTGAAAGAACACTCGCTACCGACGTTATCACACCACTGCTGAGCCGCTGTCTTGTTGTCGTAACAAAGATTCCAGTTACTTGTCGGATGGCCAAGTACGCAACCGCCGATCGAAACCTACGATTTGCGTTTTAGTTATTCAGGGATTCAAATAGGATGAAGCTACTGGAGTGAGCCTCACCAGTGTGTACATGTACGTAAACAACCCACTGCAAAGCAGCATAATGATATTACCCCGGTCTCCCTTTAGTTAGGAATACTGTCTGCATTTCATGCTACATGTCAAATCAACAGCTATCGACTTGCTACACAAGGAACGCGAAGTATTGCAGACGAAGTGCTGAAGGCCTCAGTGAAGAGTGACATTCCACCCTAGTGTGCAAATTCATGACAAAGCGATCGATATTGTTTGTTTCGATTTCACAGTTGTAATGATCCTATGGTGTAATATTTGCGGCAAACAGCAAGCATCTGCAATTACAGCTGCAACAAAAAATACCTGGTATTTTTTTCTTGCGAAAGAATACAAATCATCGCGCTTTCGTTTTTGAGGATCAGAAAAATTCGTTACAAAATTCACCAGTGTTGGTTGATTTGCACTCGATTTTATGACGAGTATAAACAGGCCTTTTAATAGGGCGGGCTTTGCCAATAATTTCTCGTTACCATTGGCTAAAAATATTCTGAGAATCCACGCGAAGTTAGGTGTTTGCCAAAGGCATGTATGGGAAGACTGGAATCTAAACACTAGAAAAATAATTGCAAGTTCTGTTGTCGTTTTCTCTTTAAGTAGTCCTCTTACTAAAACCACAATTTTAAAAAGAATTCCGTCGCATTTTGTAGTCTTTGCTCTTTAGTTTAATTGACTTCTACAGGGTGTCCTTAAGAAAGGAAAACCGAGATAAATCTGTTTGTTTCCTTGCAGGTGTCTATTTTTGTTTTGTTGTAAATTGTAAATTCATCTGTTTCAGTATGACGTTCTCTTCGTATTACCACCGAGAAATCCAAATTTCCATTATAGATGACTGAGCACAAACAGATGGCTTGGGACCAAATAGCTGTTTTGATGTTCAATTCATTCTGTCAGAATTACGTAATATCCCCAAATGCTAGACAAGCATTTAAAACATTGAGAACAGGGGCAGAAGATTGCGTTGAAAGAAATGGGGGGTGGGGTAGAATAAGTCCCAAACTGTGGTTGTCTTTGAATTCATGATTTTAGTAGTATACGTCGTGCTTTTTTGTTTTCTCTTTAGAAATGCTTCACGCTTTGCAAACCTATGATACCGCTTTGTGCAAATCCATTTCTGACACGGTCCATTAAGCCACTTGGTGCTCAGTGATGTATGGCGGGAACGAGGATTCTTGTTGTCATACGAAGCAAGACGACATATTGAAACATTTACAAAATGAATCAGTCACACCCAAGAAACCGCTTAATTAATCTCGAATCCTTTTTAAAGATATCCTGTATAATGAAGACTCACAATAACTTCATTTTGCTGAGGAAATAGGACGGAATTTGCTTTTCCAATATACAGTAGATTAATGCAGCTTATTCCGTGGAGCATAGAGCCTTATGATCGTTACATAAAGAAAACCAAAGCAGTTAGGTACGTTTACCAACCGGTTGACTCAACGCTTGATGGAAGTAACGGAAAGTTGGGTCTATGTTAGAAGCACACACCGATCATTTCGTTTCTTGTCTAACACCTTGGCCGACGGTCCGCTGCATACACGCTTCGTCGAGTTGGATAGGTGGGCGTTTAGGCGTTAAGTTGGTTACGGCTATTAGTACACTGACGTTCACGTTGGCGAGGAATCGTGCATTTGAAAGCTCATGCGTGTCTGCCGACATGTCTAAATATTAATGCAATGTTCCAACAAAAATGTGAAGTCGCTACCGGCCTGGCTGGTTACTCATGTTACCTTCTTCGTTGCGTATTAAATGACCAACACATGCTTGTGCTCTTTCTCTGGAAACTGTTGCTACATTCCGACAACTCCTATGAAGGAGAAACTGAGCGTAATTAACCCAAACGTAAACAATTGGTAATAAAATCCCCCATTGTAAAACGTAGACAGCCCGGGTTCGCATGTTTTTATTTTTAACAATATTATTATGCTTAATTTTATCGCCGTTCGTCTGCATGTAACTCGACTATAGCGATCTTTCATGTTCCCTGTTGGGATAAGGCACAATTCAGTCCAAGCATAAGGTTCTTTACCGCTGTTGTGTAACGCGGTAGATGGGGGACGCTAGATTACATCAGCTGGTCTTGTTGGACATCGCTGGCGGCCGGTTATCGATATCGTGACCTTGTGGCCTTGCGAAAATTGTATTTCTGACTCGGTGTTTCCTTCCTCCATTGTCGGTTAGGTAAAGGAGGGATCTCGATCGTTTGTCGCTCTTGAAGGCGACCGCACGTGCATAGCGTGTCTGATAAGGCGTTAACCGAGAAAGGACATTGCAATCGTTTGGGCAGTCTCTGTCAGAGCATAAAGAGAAAGGTTTCGTGGTTCAACGGCTGACGGCTTTTAGAGAGGTTTCCATATGTGACTCTGCATGTACATTTACCAACTCTGGATTCAGTGTAAGACCTATCACTGTGCAATAGAGGGATCCCAATGCTACGCTTTTTTGCGTCGATCTGCGCACTTCCGCGTTTGAAAACGAGGCTGTATGTGTCAGGTTCAGTTCTTAATACGATTGGACAATTGAAAGTAAGGAGTCAAGACGAAAATACATAGAGGTATGTTAGATTCAGACTTTTCAGGCTGCAAAATTTTGTGGAAGAGTCTTTCAGGATGACTCGACACGTAAAATAAAAAAAAGCAAATAACGACAATGGACCGCGCACTAACGTACCTGCGATGGTCCTGTATCTTGTGCAGAGGGCGTGGTTTAAACTGAAGTGGCGTCACACTTTACGAACCGGATACTCCATGTGCTGTGTGGACTCCGCAGGCGCGTGCGAGGAAGTTCAACACAGAGAGCCTCGGTTTCAATGCTGATATGCGCAGACGGCGCTAATGTGAAATCCCTCAATATGGATTGCTAATATTATACTGTTGTGTTTGTGGGGCATGATGCAAGTCAACGTGAGCAGCCAGCACCGCATTGGCACTGCGCACGTGAACAGTCGATACGCACGCGTTACATTCATCTCCAACCAATTGGATGCTGTGACTTGTCGAATACACGCGCATGAGTGTGGTATGCTGTCTCTGTAAATTACTTCTGCCCCTCTCTACTCGCTCCAAAATAAACAGGCATTGAACTAAAACGGAAGAAAAAGGGAGAAAAACACACTTAGGCAATGCATGTTTTAAAATGGGTGCGCTCGACTGCCGTTGTATGGATACGTAACATGACCCTGTCTCGGTATAAAAGCCATCGAGCTATCTTCTTCATCTTCGTTAGACCTTCTGTTGAAGCAGAACCGCCACCTGCGGTAAATGAGCGTGTATATGGCTGGGAAACCTTTCGGTGGCCAGGTATAATGAACAATTTCCGATGTAATACCAAGGTTGCCGTGTGCGCGATTGAATTACGAACACGGTCCAGACTAGCAGCGATGCGAGTTGTCGTGTAGCATTGGTCTCTGTGAAAGCTGTCTTTCAGTCGCCTGTTCATTGCTAACCGGCCTTTAGATACTTTATGGTCTCAGTACAAGTTGTCTGTTGAAATTAGGTAGTTTAATGGGTTCTGCGAGCTGAGTCTTAAGTATGCTCCCATCTTATCTGCATTTCTTCGGTTTTTTTTCATATGCAGTCGGAAACATAAAAAAGAAATCAGAAGTGTCCATTTCAAAAAAACATGTTCATCTTCTGAATATTTTCGGTACCCGCTGCTAATTGGGACGTCGATCTGCACTATCCAGCAGGAAGTCATGGGTTCAAATCTCACCCAAACAAGGCAGTGATATCTCTGAAACTCAGACCATACAGCGTGAAAGTACTTCGGCGTGTGTGAGAGAAAACTTTGCGTACGCTAAGCAAAATATCTTTGATAACAAAACAAATAACGTGTCTATTAATCAAGATTCATTGATGTCCGTAAACACAAAGATATTCGTGAGGTCTCGTGACTTAATTTTCTTCTTTGGATGACAACTTGGTTTTTTGTGTCTTGACGGTGGCACCTTAAAAGCTATGGTTAAATTTAAATGCATTGCATTCGCTGAATATGGAGAATCGTATAACTGTTGTTTACATGTATTTAATGGTGGTATGGTGCTTGATATTATCCGCGTATTGTGTGTTGATACAACTATTATACAAGCAGTACACAGATTCTCAAATTTTTTTTATACAATTAACACAATTTAGGCCTACAAGTTTTTGAACGGCATTCTACACATGCAGTACATTACAGAGCGATGAGGTTTGGATGAGATTTTGCATGTAAGCATAACTTATATAATAATTTGCATTTGACGCTTTGGAAACACTGCCATTTTATAAATGCTTTTGTACTTTTTCAAAATGTTGTGATCGTTTGTTCGTTTCTATTAGTGTACTTGTGAAGTATTATACATATTTAAAAACAAATACTACAAAAGCGTCTGTAGCTGCCAAATCCCGTTCAGTATTAAAAGAACATTTTCACCTTTATTTTTTAACAAATCAAAGGGAAAATCTTGTCGAGCCAAGCACTGAATTTGTTTTACTGTCAGTGTTGTCGACATGTAGTTGAGATGATGATGCGTAAATGACCCAGTTCTGTATTACCAACTGGCAGGATCATTCGGGAACGATGCACTCGTCGTCGTAGGGCAGCGCTCATAGAGCACCGGACCTCGCGCGCGCGCGTGCGGCGCTGTTGCCGAATGGCGCCAGACACGTTTCATTTTGGGCATGCACTTGATTGTTCTCAACTGCGTAAATCCATGGAAAGAAAGACGTCACATCAGAGGGTGGGTTATGCGATGCGAAATTTTGTGATGTCAGGCGCAAAAAAAACGACGCATTGCTGCGATTGTTTCTGGACGTAGCAGTAGTTTTGTCACCGTTGAATTAAACAGTTCACTTTTGCTCGTGTATTTATTTGTGTGTCATTTTTCTGTTCAAATTGTAACATGCATGTTGCAGATTTGCAGCCAACATCCAACACAAGTCAATTACACCTCCCTCCACGAAAACTTTGGTCCAGACCTGCCCTTGATTACACCGTCATAAACAAAAGTTAATAACGCACCATGTCTGCTGAGACGTAAGGATGTGTAACTCACTTCCAGCTATTTGTTATGGTAACTCACCTATTACCTCATCCTGTCTACGATGTAACTTTCCTTAGCTTAGGCAATAGAATGTTTCAGCGATTACAGACAAACTTCACACAAAATGATAACGGTTTTGTGAGGCTTTTGAAAAATAACTTGCAAGACAAATACGTTTTTTGCATCAACGGAAATGCGTGTCAAACAAGCCCATTCGATATCAGCACCTTCCTGGTGATCTTCGCTGAAATAGTAGTTATCCATGGTCATTCCAGTGACTGGATTAACATTGTACTGCAAAGGACATATAAAAAGAAAACTAATCGTCTTTAATGCCTTTTTATATCTTTGAATCAATCTTAAATGCTGTATGTGCAGTGCATTTTATACTTTGGAAATATAATTTCCGGATAACTGTAAGTGGAATGTGACAACATTGTAAAGTTATTCAATGCTGTTGTTTTTGAGGGCGTAAGAAACCGAATAACGCTATAATATCTTATAATATGTGTGTTCAGACAAGTGTCTTTAAATATTATCTGAAAGTTTCACATTTTCTGTGCTGTTCTGAGTGATTTATTTGACCAATTCCATTTTGTTATTTAAGTGTGCTATTAAAAATGTATTATAGATGTACATTTAACTTATTTCTAATGATACGACGTTATTCGTTTAGTAATGTGTCAGTTTTCAGTTATTACTTTTGGCTATGGCCTGAATTTCTCCTGCTCGGAAAGAGTTAGTGAAAGTGCCCGGCAATTATTAAAGATATAAAGTGCATTACAATGTAACAACGTTTTGTTTGTTCTACATGGGGTCTTGTTTCTTTCTTAACCGTAAACAGCTTGGAGAAGAAACCAGTTCCTTATATACATCTGTCTCATGTTTTCTAGTATCTATCCCTATCTGTCTCTCTGAAAACTCCTGTGTACCTCCCAAAAATCTTCCTGATATCTCCTTGATACGTTGCTTGGACACTTGTGCTGAGGAATCCGAAAGAAACCTGCAACCATTATGTTCTTTGGCTAACACCCCGCATACAGGAGCCGTAGGGGAGGCAGCGTATACCTCGTCGTATATCCCTGACCGTTTATCCTTTTCATGCGCAGCATAGGCCTACCTTTTCAACCCTGGGCAAAATAATTTCCCTGCTTATGGTTTTTGTGGTTGCCATCCATCTAAAACGGCAATTTCATTAAAATCAAATTTAGACGTCCAGGTGCGTCCATCACTCAACTAGGATTCCGCTCGTCGGTACTTTGACTTTTAGGAAAGGAGACAAAAACAGATATGAAGGTTTCTATACGCTCTGTAATCATGGATGGGATTGCTCGTATACAGTTTGCATTGAATGTGTCTGTTATTGTTCGTCACAAAAAAAAGCAATTGTGAACGGCCTGGTGGCCAGACATCAGGGCAAAGTTGCCCGAGTAGAACAGTACTAGAAATTCGTTCTCAAACTGCAGTCAACAATATCAGTTGAACTGAGCGAACGTGAGTCGGAAATGTGCAGTGGCGGAGACCCATGGCTTCCTCTGCAGGCTACAATGTCGCCGAAGTACAGGGCCTCTCGAGTCTTCCTTTCGTTGTTCTGACAGCAAACCTAGCGTTTTGAGTTTGTAACAATGTAACAATACTTTTATGAGGCCTGAGATGAGTCATCCGCTCTTAGATATAATTTCTCATATATTTTCACAATTTTCCGTACTTAGGGTCGTTTGATAAGTGGTCGGTTGATTTCGAGTTGGATCCTGCCCGAATGAAGTGTCTTGCGCCTCTGTTTCTTGTTTGTGCTTTACGGGCTGCTCTCTGTGGGGTATGTGGTTTAATGGTTACTTACTCAGTCTGCCAGTCGGTTAATTTGGCCGGTTAGTCTGTTTGTTTGCTGAGTGAAAATCCTCGGTCACACTACCCTGAATCAGATGCTTTTCATCACTTTCGCCTAGTATTGGCCACTTTGGCGAAAAAAGATAAAATAAAAAGGGGCTGTGACTGTACACAAGGTCACTTCAAAATGTCAGTTTGTAGGGCAGTGAATTTCCCTGGTTTGTCAGAGTCACTCTGTCAAACAGCCTGTGTTTGATTATCGAAATCGCCACCATTCCTGCGTTAGCGTGGTGGGGCTGTAAGACGCTGGCCTGATACGTGTTTGTTAAAATCTAAAGTACATATCATTTGACAAGTTTGCGTGTTTGTTACAAGTCCAAATTAAAACTTAATTTGGAAGACACCAGAACAGTTAAAAAAAATCAGGGGTGAGTTGGAATACTCGGTCTTAAAGGAATTTGTGCGCCTTAGCCATGCAGTGAAGGGCTTATGTTAGTTGATGTATAGTTTATACAGGGTGTCCACATAAAAAGTATACCGAGGTAAAAATTACTGTAATGGCAAAATTACTTTATATATGGGAAAGAGAAATATATCTCCAGAAAGGGCAAAATGCCCTTTTTGCAATGGTATGCAGCTTGTAATGTTATTGGCACAGATGAGTGAACAAACTAGACCGGTGTTAAGGGTACTGAAATCGGCACTGTGACAAGTTTGCATAATTATGTGATTATCAAGGCTAGACCATGCAAGTGTGCAGAATATCATTTTCCGTATAGAACCAAAAACTTCAGCCGACATTGCAAAACGTATTGAAAGTTATTGGTAGATTGATTCCGGGGTGTTTCTTTGGATGTACCGAAATTCTAAACAGTTAGTCAACAACGACAATTAAAGTTAAAACAGATTCCAACTGGTCATGCATCATTTTAAATAAGTCGTTTCATTCACATTTTGAACAAATTTACAGGCATTTCAGGACTAAAGCTTAAAATAATTAAGAAGTAAATAATTATCAAACATTTAATGATCAATAACGATAATGAACTTCACAACCTTGATTTTCATATTATCCACTCACCTTCATTCGAGAAAAAGAAAAATTAGTGATTTATTGGAATAAATCATATTTCTCAATATTGTGTGTATTTGATATAAAAGTTATATATTTTCCCATATTTATTTCACAAAGGCAAGTTCAAAGATCTCTTCGGTAAAGCCTTGTGTTCCCCAAATTGAAATCCAGAAGGTAGGCCTAATAAGTTATTAAGTTGAAAACATGAACACAATTACACTTGTTAATTTTCTATAACTTATGAATCAAGTTAAAAAAAGTAACATGTTGAAGTGCACATTAACAGTGCACTGAAGTGTTTCGTTTCCATTCTTCTATAACCACATGTAAACCATTTGTCGCCAAGACAGCAATATCCATCAACAGCTTTGGTTGTGGTATGCGAATCAATTTTGTCTCTTCGTTTAATTTCTCTTCTTGAGATCCATTTTCTGGATTTTGGCCCTTGGAAAGGGAACCCCCTAGATACTCATTATACATATGAGTGTGCTGCCTTATGGCGCAAGATCAGCATTATTTACTCCTGTCAGATGCATCGTTCTGGTTAATGACACTGAAAGACATGTTCAGGAATTTATTATTTCACAGGCTAAAACTAGTTTGATACTGATGGAAATTGTGTGTCAACACTTCTCCTTTTCGATTGCCTGAGCAGTGGAATTGTGGGATTTAAGATTCAGAGATACATGTAAGCTGTACGTGTATTAGTTTTCAAGAATATACCAACTGCAGTCAACTTCATGAAGACTTAAGGTAGAGGGTTTGCAGATACACCATGTGCAAAATATCTCTTTTGAGTATGTGTGGTTCTGAAAAAAAAGGGTTACTCCCTCCATAATGCAAGGTGAGATGATTCTGGTAATGCACAACGTGTCCCTCCTTCAGACCAATGTAAATATTAATTGTCTACAAAAAATGCGTGCCGTGCATTTAAAAACGCACGTACCACACTAGAAACCCGCCGGGCTCCTAGTGTGTTTAGCAGGTTTTAAGAAGGTTTTCTACACTTGACACATATTAAATACTAGATCATATTTATGGACTGAACAATGTGAACCACATTAATGAATGAATTGAAATATCTGAAAGAATTGTAGCAAAAACATGGTTTTAAATTCATAGATTTTCCATTAAAAACAATGGGTCAGTGGCGTATCTGGTATTTGGGTTGGGAGAGGGGCAATATGTGTTCTTTCTTTTGAAATAATTGTCCATTTTTATGATCACTTTAAAGGATCTGCAGAAGCATGGGCATTTTCAATTCCTTTTAAAAAGGAAAAAAAAAACAGTCCAAGAGAGATGGATTCCGGACTACATATTATTGAAAAAGCGAACCAGAAAATTCATGAAAGGGGCATTATGAACTCCAACACGGCTTAATTCTTCGATTTTAATAATGATTCTACACACCCCGGGACGTTGGGGTTGATGGCCCTTCTTGTTGAAACCAATCGAGTAGAGAGATTTGATATAGTTCCAATACTCCGATACTTTGATCACTCACAAAGAGTTGAAAATTTTTCCTCCTGCATTATCGTAGTAATTGAGCATTGGAGCTATAGACGGCACAAGCTAGAGCCCTTAATGCGATTTTTTTTAAGCCCGGCAGTCCCGGCCATGGCCCGGTGACACGCAAAGCGTGGCAACCATGACAGGTTTGTCAGTCAATTTGTCAATAATTGTTACTCGCTTCACATCTTGCCAACATTCTTTTTGTATCAGCAACAAGGTTTTTTCCACTTCTTTACTTCTTCTTGGGTTCTGACAACAGCGGGGTTTTGTGGCATTAACTGCCGCTGCTGCGATTTCATCCCAAGCTTTTTGCTTTCCCTGTAGCGTAATCGCATTCGTAAGCAGGGACTGTAGCTTTTCTCAGTGAATCAATGCGAGCTTTCCACCCTCCGTAAAGGCTGGGCGGCGCGGTCTAGGCCCTTCTTTCTTTCTCTATTTTCCATTTCTGACTACAACTTACTGTGTTGCATGTCAGTCAGTGCATTGTGTACATGCCTTGTATGGTATTTTCGCAAACCTGTGTACCGCTTTTTTCGGCAGCCATGGGTATATTTTGTGAATCATTACACCAATGGGATTAAAATAAAAACTTGCTCATTGCAATGGCTTAACTTCGGGGTCTCACCGTAGAGCAAGAACCGGGTTTTATACTCAAGACCGACTAGCGGAGGAAGGCGGCTATGATCTACTGGCTAAAACCCGTCGTTTAAGACAAAATCCATATGTAAACCAAATTTGGACGTACCGTTCACGCAGAATGAAGAATCCTATAAGCTTCCTGCTGGGCTTAAGTGTGAAACGCAGAGAGCAACAATACTGAATCACTGTCAGTGCTGAAAGCTTCGCTGCTGTAGACAACACGCTGATTACGTCAAGCATTTCACAGTTAATGCATCTCCTATTGCCAAAATGTTTTCTAAGCGCCACGCTGGTACTTTTATGTGTTTACATACTCATCACTCAAAAAGGTTTGTGAGAATAATGTGTCTAAAAGAAATTACATTTCAGACACATTGAAGATTATTTTAAACAAATTGATATGTTCATATGTATTTCGCAAACCTTGAGGAGTCTATGAAATAAATGGTGAGTTCATATTCTGAACTTGTCATAAGGGTTTATTTATAAACGTGTCAAAACATTCAGAACGGGTTAAAGAAATCTGTTTATATTTCTTTTGACAGAAACAACACTGGGTTTTGCAGTGTGAATGTTTGAAATTCATTCCAAGAGTCATTAAAATTGGGAGTCATAGGCCAAGGTTTGATAAAAATTTTTATAAAACGCTATAGAGCAGCAAAAATAGCAAAAGAAGCCACGCACCAAAACGATACTTTTAAGGTTAAAATGTAAACTTGAACATAGTGATAACGAACACTGTCGTCCCTTCTAGCTCACTTTTACAACGAAGGTTTACCAACTCCAAACAACATTATAAACTGTCACACGGATGCATCACATAAGGGAAAAGAATGAGCACGTATACCTCAAAGACAACGATAATTTACATTGGTTGATTTATACACAGGACATCAGAGGTGGCTCGATTTTATCACCTATTGCAGATGGACGAGGGGAACGTCCGTCTCGAAGCGTGTCCTTCCGTTAAGCCCGCCCCTGGATTTGGAGACGACACGGACCCAGTCTTTCTGTTTGCTTTTGTCTTGTGGTCTTGTTCTTGTAGCTGCCTGCCTTGTTGAAGAAAAATTGGTCCCCCTCCGATGCTCGAATTGTTGACCGCTCCCCTACTCGTCCTTATAAAAAGAGCTCATTTTCCTTGCACGATTTGGCAATTCCAATTAATTTAATTGAATCTTCTCATTCTTGAAACCGTGCACAACTTGTTTTCAGTGAAAATCGACAACCAGATTATATTGGCACAGTGCTCATGGGTAGATGGTATACCGGTACGCGCGCGTTAAATGCCGCTTCAACCAAAGGGGTGCCGTGATTTACCAAATGTACGCGCGCGTCACGCTGAAGAGTGTGTATGAGTTCGGTACCACTGCAGTTAAGGTGTCTAATCGGATTAGTCTATAGTCGACGACTATGGATGCTTATATTGATATAATTATGCAGTTGATATTTGTGATATATTTGTAATGTGGAACCGCACTGGCTTTAATACATGTACACTGCTCATGAATAATTTAGTATTGAGAGATTTGCATACAGTCTGTATATGTCAAGGGTCACTGCATGACCTTATTCCTGGTGTACGTGAATAGAACGTTTTCTCAGTTTGGTAGCTCCCGTGCACATGTGTGAGTTATTACAGTAAATCCCACGGGAAATACACTTCAATGTTCATTCGAAGTCACGGCGTATTGGCAATGCAAGAAGAAAATTCGGGATAATTATTTGCCGATTGGAATTTTATGTCAATGTTTTGTAATCTAAAAGAGTCAAATCAGCTGGATATTCCGTCATCTGTGGTGTCCATTAAGTGGTTTAAGTCTTGTTGTCAGAGGCTCATGTTGGCTGTTTCCTTTGCTGGCTTTTTTGAACGGAGACCTCGTCAGTATTTGGTGGTGTATTTCAGTTCGCTTCAAAACCCTTTAAAAACTCTTGTACTTGAATCTTTGTCGGCACTGAAGATTGAACCAGCTGCTTCACAAAAATGTTTATTTTTTGCAACGTGTAGTGGCATACACAGACTGAACAGTGGGTCGTGATTGGTTGCAGTAGTATAGGGCCTGTTCGTTTCGTGTAGATCGGGATTGCGATAGGGATCTGACGTTGGTTCACTAATACCAGAACCCGCCTAATGGATGGAGCGAACAAGCGTTAGGATCCCAGATCGAGATAAAGATCTGTATGAAACAAACCGGCCCTCCGTTCCAGTACTCTTGAAGCGTACTGAATGTAAATTGCTCGATTAAATTACGTCGATGTCTACCGACGATAAACTCAATGCCCCATTATTCACCTCCTTGATATTACATAGTTCCAGCGGACTGTTTGCCATGATCCCTGTAGGAACGAATTCTGCACTCCTGTTTGCTTTTCTTGTACACGGACTTAACCCCTGTGAACAGATATAACACAGTCCAAGCGTCTTGTCTGAAGGGGGAAAGCACAGAATGTTAAGATTCAAGAGTGATTTTTTGTTGTTGAGAACGCCAATTAATGTACAGGTGTGGTGAATCTTGGCATTATTCCGGAAATAAAATCGAAAAATTAAATCAATTTATTGCACCAAGCCGTAGAAGAGCAATCCCATCTGCGGCCCACACGAACGAAATGATCTGATTACGCGCTGGGTTTTCCATCACCTGTCAGTCACCTGACAGAGATGACAGTGACCAATCAAAATAGAGCCGGTAAGGACGTGTTCGCGCAGAGTGGACATTGGCTGGAAAGCACCAGAAGACGAGCAGCGACAGGAGTCACAGGTGGGACTCCTGTAAATCTCTGAGTGGAGAGCGAACCACTCTGACGGCGCGTGGAGTTCTCTGTGACTGCTGGGGACGCAGACCCGTAACTCTCCTGGACACCTCTCCACTATGGTAAGTCCCTAAAATATATCACGCGAAAAGGATGGTGCACGAATGAAAGGGCCACTGATATAAACTTACAAGAATTTTTTCGAGGAGGGCTTTTTGAGGCGGATAAAAGAGATGCATGCCCATATGGTGTGAAAGAAATGACAGAAAAACTATTCCGAAGGAAGAAACGTGCGATCAACAACCAACCAATATTTCGGGCAAGAAGACGAATGAGGTTTAGAATATAGTTCTTGATTTCCTTCTTTAGATTTGACGTAAGATTTCTGATACGATTTCAACATTTACGTTTTAGTCCAATTATACAAGGAATCTCAGGGGTAAGAAAAGAAATAGATGAAGTTTTATAAATCCGGACGCTGTACAATAAGAGATAAATGCAGAGGGTTAGCACTGACTGTTATATCTACACGTCCCTGCAACCAAACGGGCCGAGCAGGCTTGAATTTTATCCACAGATCGATAATTGTCATTTTATCTACGAATTTCTCGTGCACAGCAGGGATATAAAACGCCCAGATTTATCATCTTTTTTTCTCTACTTGGTATACCAAAGGCAAAATGTCGAACACAGCCCAGTCCCCAACCCTCTTTCCTAACTGTGGGCCCCGCTGTTCATTTTCTCGTGGACTCTCTTTCTTTGAATAAGGTATAGTTCTTAACAAGCACCGGATAGATTATCAGCAACAGTAGGTACACTGTTTTACCGTTCAGCCCAACTACAAATCGGACATATCCAATTTTTATCTCACAAAGTACAGAGCAAAAAATAAGCTTCTAATCACCAGTCATTCACTTAGTAGAATTATTCTCCACGGCCTCGAATAAAACCTAATTGTGGCTACTGCCAAAAGGAAATATATATCAAGGACGCCTACAGTAATCTTTAGCCTGATAAGGGTATTAAATGTCTGTTCCATTAGCCGTAGTTGAAGATCAAGATTATGACATGCAATGCCGTCAGTTTTACATGGGGAGAAATAGTGAGAAATTATATGCAAATCTGATGCTCTTGACCTTGTAGTCAACCAATCATCCGAAACCAGTTTCTTTAAAGTAGGCATTCTCTTCCATTTTGGTTTTGATATGCGTTTTTAAAAGCCACAAATATCCAGACTCGTCACTCTTTGAGGGTATTCATTCCCTCTGTAGACAGTTTCTATCAGTTTGAGAAAAAGGACCTTTGACCGGAGTATTGCACTTTATTGATCCCTCTCCTTCGTACTCATATCCCTTTGCCCTTTCTCTTTACAATCACATCCATAATTACATTAATTGATCACACTAACCCAGAATTTCAGCGTAGCCATAGCTCGGTAACTCTTAAATATGACCTTATACAAATCGTGATCGGATTTATTTTAGTTATATATGTATTTATTCTTGTTCCTCTGGGGCTAAATCAGCTAAGCATAAGCTGTTTTCCACAGATGCCCAGCAGTTTACAAGAAACAAAATTTTACCATACGAAAATTTATCACCAAATTAAAATCAAAATTTGCAGTCTGAACGTAGCGCAGACCACAAACCTATTTGAAAACCAAGCACTGCAAGATATGAAATATACGAAAATTACGAATCTCACTTTAAGACAGGACAATACCACATCTATACGATCAAATAAAATCATCTATACAAAACATTATGCCAAGAATTCATTAAAAATTCAAAGAGAGCTAGTGCACAAGTGTAATGTGCACTAGAATATTAAAATGCAAGTATATTGTCATAACGATGTGCTGAATTTCCCTATAAAAAATGACAACAAACCCTCAGATCGAGTAGCCTAGAAGCGATAGTTTGCTGTCTGACCCTCAGCTTTCTCTCAGCAACAAGCTTTGACCGTGACCTGGCGGACGAACCGTAATGCACAAAAGTAATTACCGTAGCACGGTCAGTTGATTGGACGTAGTAATACGTACCAAACGCAATTTAGGCCTTAAGCTCTCAGTATAATGCAAAAACAGCCAGCAACATTTGGTAATTGCAAACTCGAGCATTTTAATCCCTTTCTGTATATTTCATTTGCTTGAACACACACGCATCATTATTTACGATTAGAAACCTTTTCAGGTTTTGAAGCAAAGAAAGGGGAAATTGCATTTCTGTACCGATGGTTGAAGGGCAATCGTCGACACATGTTACAAACACGGGGAGGGGGGGTGTCACAGTCAGGTTATTTTTCGTTCAGGCGCATGCGTTCCTGCCCTTCTTGTCACTGCCATACCTGTCACTCCTGGTAAATTAACCCCGTAGCCAATTGGCTTGCCTGGGCCACTCGCACGAATTCACTGGACTGTGTACTGTGCAAGTCTTTCATTAGATCTCTGGAAAGTTTACTAATCGACCGAAAAACATCCAGGGTGAAAAACACAGGTTGTCTCTGTGGTAAAAGGAAATGGATTGACATATGAGGACCTTTACAAGTTGCATTCGACGTCAGGCTGGGATGGATCCGAGTCGGTTGTTTTGCACGACACCGATTGTGTCGGGGAATAACTGTCAGGCAAAAAATACTGCCTGTCACATGTTGCAACCGTTGAATAATAAATCTCAGCATGGCCGTATAAGTGATGGTCCATGTTTAGCATATACCGATACAGACGTTTTAACTATGTGTCTGCGTTTTGACGAACTGCATGATAAATTGCTCGGTGCACGACAACACAAGACATGCTTTAGCGTAAACACTTGAAATAGACTGAACAAACGCAAGGTATCACTTAAATGCGACGCACAATTTCAAATTTGGAGTTCAATGAAATGGCAAGGAAATATTTCACTTGGGAATTTTAGATGTGTGAACATGAAAACAATCTGTTGCATGAATTACTTCATTACAATTCAGAATACGACAAAAGGTACGAATAACAATGGCCTAACTCTGTTTGAAGTTTGCCTTATTTTTCAAAATTAAATTTGATCCCAATACAAATCTCGGTGAAGCATTATTTTCAGAGATTTAGCAAATAGACTGAGTATACGTAATGGCATTAGATTATTGAATATTCCATTATTTCTGTTGTGCTCAGATAATGTTTCGCTCATATTTTAATAAAAGCTGGGGCACCCCAGAGGGCCTGGAAGGAAATTTAACTACCCCCTGTATATGCGCCGTGTACATTTCACAACTTCAGATGGGGGGCACGTGGGGACACCGGGGAATTCTGCCGGGGGATGCCCGGTAGTGACCTTACTGGGATCAATTTTCAGCCACATTCACATAAAGAGAAGAATTCCAAAGGGTGGGTGGGGGGGGACTGAAAACAAAGAAGAAATAACAAACCCTCGAAGAATTAGAAAGAAGGTCTTTGCAAAAAGAACAATAAAACCCGAAATTGTTCAACTTCGATGGAATCCGTTTAAATTAGTCGGAAATTGAAAACTACAGCAAATTAAAACAAGAATTTTAGGAAAAACGATGACAATTTTTAAAGCTTACAAAAGTCAAGAAATGTTATGGAAAATTACCTTCACGAGTAACAGTCACCCTTCTGGAAATCAGGACGATCTATTGTGCCTTTTTTACGCACTTCTCTGATACCAGAAGTTCATCATGTAAAAAAAAAAGAAAAAGAAAAAAAATGCCATTTTTCTAATAGGACCCATCATTGTTTGCAAAGGTAATGCGTCAACCATAAATAAGGGAAGTATTGACTGGTTCGATGCAATGATACAGAAAAAGTGTGAAAACTGTGCGGTTTGTTTCTCAACCAGATTAGACTAAAGGCAACCATACAAAACAAAGCAAAACAAAACAAAATAAAAAACCTAACGCCTGGACGTCAAATTCTTCATCTTGCCACTCTTAAAACGAAGGTCAACCTACACAGACGCGCTATCAAAAACCAATTTCATGCAGATAATGTCCTGTTGGCGTGCAGCGGTAATACTGTACCACTATAAATCCTGCCTGTACCGTCATTGTTGGATGTAAGATTTTATGACACATCATTTTCGTTTCAAGGGTTTGTTGTCTTTTTTTTTTAGAGGCCGTGCACCATGCAAGCACAGCTCCCCGTGACATGACAAAGGTCTTGTTTTTTCTTTTTCATTTGCCATTGAAATTATCAAATGAAGACAACAATATTGCGTGTTTCATCATTTAATTTGCATGGGATTTTCCCGTGAAATTGATCAAACACAGGGAACATTATTGCATTTGAAATAATGTAATTGTGCTTCTGTGAAGGGAAGTGACCACTGAATGAGTTCCTCAACCCCTGTCGAGAATTCGCCGTTGGGTTCGCAACAGCCACCCAGGTGTCCACTTTAGTAATCGTTTTAGAATGCAGCAGTGCGACCATTCGGGCTGTTGTCCATGAAGCTAATTGGCCACTTTGTGGTCATCACAGTGGAATCCAAGGCAAAAGAAAAACTGGTTGAACTAGTTATAAAAAACCTACTTGTCATCACACGATTGAACATGTTAGTTGACTCTGAAAAAAGAATCAGAATTGGCAGACAAATTAAGGAGATGGTTATACTAAGCATTTGAATTGATTTGTAATGAAAGTTTTTCCGAGAAATCAGCTCATGGCAAGTTCACCACTTTTAATCGAAGGCTGAGGGAGGATAACTGGAATGAAACCATGTGATCCAAGTTAGTACCAAAATAAAGATTTACCAAAAGACAGACAAACTGCCATAAACGAACTATGAGGCTCAGGTGAGAACATAATAGTATTGATCTCAACGCACCTGTCTCATACTAATCCACTTTGAGACATTTTTGGTCTGGACAATTTCAGGAACCACCTGGTTTCGCTGAATTAAACCCCCTCCATTTCCGGGACCACGCCTTCATTCCCCTTCCGAGTCCCGCAAAGGCATTTCCGTCATGGTATTCGCGACAAGGTTAATTGTCACACCTCTGTCTTGGATACTGTCCGTTTATTGGCCCAGAACGATCACATGACAGGGCGACATATCCGCCTATCACACACGCGTACGCGCGCAAAACAAAAGAAATTCAGGAAGTTGGAGAACATTGATTTGCCGTCCTTTAGTCGTTTTGTGCATAAGCTACCGGAATTCGATCAATGATTGCGGTCTTATAACAGACTTGTACCCGTCCCTGCAGTGTATAAGGTAATGTGGGGGCCGCTAACCAGACTATATAAATGTACTCACCGGTACCCGCAATAGTTTCACATTAGCGTTTTTGCATTTAACGAAAGGGAGGGGACAGTGCATTTACGAACGATGTCGTTTACGTACATTAATTGTACAGTTTTACAGTATGCCCATGATCCTCTTCTGAAATTCAGAATTTGTTTCTTTGGATGAATTCCTCAAGACGGAGGTATAACAAAACAATTGATGATCACTGTGGTGTGGGATATGACGTTTGAACACCCTCAGGCACGCATAGCGCCCTCAGCTTCGTCTTGGGGCGAAAATCCAATATTCCCCCATGATGGTATGCCGTATTGATTTCCCAGTGTAGGTTACGTGTGCTATCCCCTTGCACGGGATGCACTCCATCGTCTCAATTATATTCATTTGGTAAAAAAATTTGCTTTCCCGAGTAACAGATTCAATCAGATCGATCAGCCCTAATGACTCCACCGTCTGAAGAATGAAGGAGGAAGCTACCATTAAACAGATTGTGTATTTTGTGTGAACCGTTCTGTTCAGATTGACCTTAAAGGCGATGACTTTCACAGAAACCGAAACCCAAACCAAACCAAGAGCAGCACCCCTTCCAAAAAAGGGGGCAATAAGAAACAACAGCTCGCCATTTCATTTGTAGTCATCAATGTCGATTGATTTGCTTCAAAAAATGATCAACAGACCGCCATCAAAACATCGGTCTCAAGCTGGGCATCATCCACGCAAATCGGCCAAAACGCCATCCCGTGTGAACCGTGTAACAAATCTGAAAACACGAAAATCCCGCACACTAATGCACAACCAAAACCATAAACTCACTGTTCAAATCATGATCATCATGTCAGAAGCTTCCACCCCAGCGACTGCAAGCTGTCAGCGTTAATTTGAAATATGCCTGCCTCCCTGCGTATAAGAAATGTTTCCATAGATGCAAACGTTTCACTCTGTCAACAGCTTTGTTGCAACAGATCCATACGTTACCCTTGTGGCGATATTAAAGACCTTGACATTTTGGGTGCGAGGCCACGATGGAGGTCGAAAATTATGATTTCCGTTCCGTTTCTAACCTTTAATGCATATAAAATGTTAGTCTTACCCTTGACATATAAGAATGCGTAGTGTAAGAAACTCACAAAAATCATGCCTCAGCTACGACTCCTCAGTTCAGTAATGTTAAATGGAAAGACTTTCTTGCATATTTTTCCGAGGTATTTTTCTTAATGCTTGATATTTATATTAATTGTCATTTGGATGTTATTTATAATATTTTTGATTTTCTTGTAAAGCGTTTTGAGAGTTTAATGTAAGACGCTATACCAAGATATAACCATTTATATTCTTCTTCTTATTATTATTAATATTATATAATTCTAAATTTATTTTGAGAATTCACATAGCTATTTCATGTTTGATGTTAGTTGGATATGCGCGCATTCAGTGTGAAGACATGAAGGGTTTTTGCAGAACACAGACAGGCAGGCAGACTTGCATGGTGGATCGGTGTATTATAGTTGTGTTTTAAAAAAAGGAAACCACAATTTATTAACTAATGATGTCCTCTTTCTCAGAAATCCAATTTACAGTCAGAGATGACTGAGCATGAAGCAGTTCAATCATGTCAACTGGTCTTGCACCAGATTCACTGCAGCCTAGCTCCGACAATTTTCATTACCTCGAAAAGGAAGAAAGACCAGTGTGTCCTTGAACAAAATTTCTATTCAGTGATTTACCTGCCTCGACCTAACCCCATTGTCCTTTGGTCTGCCCCCCCCGTTCCTTTCAACACAAGATTCAGCTCTGTTCTCATCGCTCTGAATGCATTCCTGATTACGTCTCTCTGTCATCTTAAGGTCTCAACAGCAGCGACGATCCTGACACGTAGGTCATTGATATCCTAGGGTGGGGACTAGTAAACTTGATTCTTAAGATGTCCCCACAATAAGAAATCACAGGGGGTGAGGTCAGGGGACCTTGGTGGCCGCTCAATCTCAGGGTTGCTCCCAATTTCTCTCATGTTGAACAGCTCTCGTAGCCTTTCCCTCACGATGAACCGACGATGAGCTGGGGCTCTATCCTGGGCCCACCATAAGCGGCGAAACATTCCACAGTGGTGTTCAAAGTGTTGCTGTAACTGCTTTACTATTTGGTCGTTGATAATCTCAAGGTAACGTTAACCATTGAGATTGCCATCAAAAGGGACAGGGTCCAATGATGGTGCCATCTCCACACAGACCTATCCAAAGGGAAATCTTCTCTCGGTTCATTTTCACATCAAAAGTGAAGTTGGGTGGTATAATTTAGAGGCCCAATCAAAAGGTCTGCGCTGGACTGACAAGGTTCTTTACCAAAACATTTATCCGGTGCAAAACCAGTTCGGACATGGTTCATTGACTGCTTCGTGCTCAGTCATCTGTGACAGTAAATTGGAAATAAAAGGTCGTTACCAATTTCCAAAAATATTTGACCATGTCCAAGATATTAAAAAAAATAATCTCGGTTTCCTTTTTTTAACACACTGTATAGGTATTCTGATTAATTAAGCCAATTATTAGCACACAATAGCAGATTACAGTTCGTTTACCTTAGTTTTGTGAAAAGACGCAAACCAGACGAAACCCCTGTGTTATCATGTCTAGAGTGAGATGAATACAATTTTCCAATTAAGGCTTTACAGCAGACTGGAGGCCTACATCCTATTCAATTGACCAAAACATCTTGAGGGAATGTCATACTCTTTTTATTGATGGCTAATGCCCTTTGAATGCGTCAGCGACGATTGTCTTCATCAGAAGACACGTCTTAAGCAGGATGTCCTCTTTGGACTTCAGATGGTATTATGCTCTCAATCAAGCCAAATGCATCAAAGAGCTAGAGATGTGAAGGATATTGCTTGCTTTCATCAGTGAGGTGAAAATAGCATGACAAAAGCTTCAGATGGCACTGAACCCTATATTTATTATCAATTGTTAAAAATAATTCAAAATTCTTCAGACAGTTTCCGTATTCAACAACGCGTCATGTAACCGTATATTAACAACTGATAATCACTAGCCAAGTGATTCAGGCTCAATCTTAAAATGCAGTCCAGCAACTAAAATCACTCCGTTTTAAGAGTCAAGTTAACCCGACAAAGAGTCTTCATATACTCATATACACCGGGAGTGCAGTCATAATGACCCTAAACTCGTAATTTCTTCTACTCATTATCCGAGTTTGAAGCAATTCGCTCTGTTTGAAGAGTCAGTTGAATTTGGCTTTGAATGATGCCTGCTGCGATGTAACAATGCCCACAACGTGAATCATGCGCTGGCACATCTATACAAGACAGTTTAATTGATTCCAATTGGTCAAGAGTGTGTAGGCACGTGCCACGCCACGCGGGGGCAAGTCCACATAAGGAGATTCTTCGGGCTGCTTACACAACAAGTATACCATTTAATGGACTTGGGGTAGTTGGGGAATTGAAAGTAAAATTCTTGAGCAAAATCCTTGGAAATTTATCATCCATTGGTTTCCTTTGACCCTATAAAGGTGTTTATGAATGCAAATAAACGTGTACTTGGTCTGAATTAGTTGCGTCCATTCTCCTGAGCCGGTCTTAAACGCATCACGCAACTACTTCAGACCAATCACATATTTGTTCACATAATAAATGTGGTTACACTCCCCAGATCGATTTCCGAGGTGTAACAAGAATTTGTTTGAGTGAAATGATCTTTGAATGCGTCCGTGTGATGCAGATGGTAAAAAATTGTCGAATGCGCATATGCATCGCTAAAGTTATACTTCAGAGTCATTCCAAGTCATCCACATCGCTGTGTAGCGGTTTAAGGGCCCAACTTTAAAAAAAGAAAGAATAGGTGTCATCTCTTGACCTGTCTATATGAACAAAAGAGAAAACATTTCCATACCGATGAAAGGGTTAGTGCCAAACCGGTCGACGAGCTCAATCTAGAGAAAACACTAATCGACATTTTTCCAGTACGAGTTCCAGTACAAGTTTCTGCCTACGTGCCTACGGCAGAAAATTTATTTCTTGTTATACAAGACCTTGAAATTTTTATTTAATATATTGCTTGTTGAATTAGAGTTTACTGATCAGTCGTCTATGCAAGTCCATTCAATCACATCATCACTCTACAATGACAATGTCATTCTGCTAGAGAACCTACAAAAGCAGTGACATGCTGTTTTGAAGGCCACCTTATTAAATCAGTGTTTTTCTTCTTTTTTTGATTTTTTTTTCGAATTCAACTTCAGCGAATACACGTATATGCAAAGAGTATAATCCCACTTGATCCAATGCTTAGATCGGGGACTTTCATTTCCATGTCCAAGGCTCACATTTCCAAAGTAGGAATGGATCTATGAAGACTAAACGTTGCCCCCTCGTTGTGTGTTTCCAGAACTCTTGGGTAGGAAAAATAACGTGCAACAATGTTAGAATTACTAATTTTTCCGTTTGTTCACTTCTTAAATAAATAACCTCGGAAAAAGGCCTTCGTGAAATATTTGCTGGTATATTTGTTTACAGAAACTAAAATGTTATTACACCTGAAAGAGAAATATTTTGCAAAAAAATTGACCTCTCGCTTTCAGAAATAAAAAATACATGACGACCACTTCGTTGGTCTCATACGCAGATAAACAGGTAAAAAACTATATGGTAGTCGTTCAGTAACTATATGGTAGTCGTTCAGTAACTAAATGGTAGTCGTTCAGTAACTATATGGTAGTCGTTCAGTAAAGATTGACATAAAACAGAGTAAAATATTTTATGCATTTTACAATTTATATGGAAAAAATCTTTAAACAGCTCCAATGTAAAATCCCCATAGGCGGACTGCGCGAGGGTTCTGGAAGCTCGCTATGTGACCTTTAACATTCAGGATCTATAAGCACACGAGAGTGGGAAACAGGATATCTTTAAACTTAATAAATGACTTCACTCAGAAGTTAGCTTCAACAGAAAATTAGGTGAACTCTCCTATTTATGAATCTAAATGTAGCAAGGAAAGCAATAAGATAAAAATTCCGTTAATACACGGTAGGACTGCGTCTTTTAATTTCTACCTTGAACTAAAACAGTGTTTGCCTGTGGGCCAAGCTACATCAAACACAACGTTGTCTACTGCGTGCAATACTGCATGTACTGTGCGCTATGTACATGTACACTGTTAATGCATCGTTCTGGCTATGACGTCATCGAATCAGCCTTGGAGTGCGAACGGCCCAAAGAGGATTTTTTGTAGGCGGGGAAATGCAGGATCTTTTTATTCAATTTGCGGTCAAAATTAATGGGGTAAACATTAAATTTGTGATGTTTTGGAAATGGTTACGTACTTATTGTTATTTTGAAATACTTCACGCGATCTAACTGTTTTCTATTTCTGTAACCCTTTGAATACTAACATTGGTTTGTGATAGACTTCTTAGGTGATTATAATTATGGGATGTGAGGAAGGGGCGCCTGATGTTGCTGATTTTCAAACCGATATCTTGGGGGAACTTACAATTGTGTTTAAGGATTTCGGTGGCTTCCCCGATGCGCCATGGGCACCAGTGTTCGATGCTGGTGATAGGTTCTTCTTGGCTCCAGTTGATCTGAGTGCATGTCTTCGGTGTGGGTCTTCGGGATAGATGACTTGTCTCTTCAAGGTTTCCTTTCCTGCGATGGGCTTTGTGTCCATCGAGTCTCGAGGGGGAGGTCTCCAGAGATACCACCATGAGGGTTCAAGACGTTTGTTTGTAGAACAGCAGAGGTTAGATGAGTTGACGCAAGTCCTTAGCGATGGTGGTGGCTGAGGACATTGGTGAAGAGAAAGAACACATCACAGCTGACCAAGATGTCGTGCGGTTGGAAAGACCTCAGTAGCAAAGAGGGTAACAAAGCAAATCTATGGTGAACACCTTTGCAAATTAATGGCTTCCTCCTATATAAGTTCAACTGTCCTGTAACAAAATCGCGCCATCCACTTGGCCTTCTGTAAGGTCGCAATTTCCTGGTAGCCCTCTCTAGCGGGTATTATTTCTGCAGAAGCTATCAACCGTGGGTCTTGTTTTTAAGGGCGGATCTAAGCTGTGATAAAAAACCGAAAACAAAAACAGATGGACGTCCACTTCGTTTGTTGCCTGAGATGGAAAATTGTCCCGCGACTTTTTCTGATAACAGTCGATAGTTGTTTATTTGAGCTTGCCTGTCCTTGGACGCTCAATGCATATTCTACTGAACCTGAAAGGCTGAAGTCAAATCGTGCAGAACATCGATAAATCGGTAGAGTGCTCGTAGCGAGGAGAAAGTTTTATTTATTTTAAATATTGTCAAATGTTAGATTCTAAAATTTGCCGTGGAATAATGTGTTTTTGTTGATTTTACATTGAAACAAGCAGCAATGCCACTGAAGACTTATACCTGTTCGGGCATTGTCCAAACAACAGTATAATCCGCTTCTTCCCCGTTTATTTTTTAACGACAGTACGGCCTCATACAAATCTGCTTGAAGGACTTGGTTCTCGAGAGGTTCGGCGAAAGTACGTGGGACACTATACGGTAAGTCCTTGTCGCCGGGTTCAAGGCCAAGTGCAATCAACGCCCCGACGGGAGCGATTGGACTCTCGTTCCCTATCACAATAAGGGATCGAGTAGATTCAGCGACGACGATCACGGATAATAGTGGAGCTCCTGGGCCGATGTGTTCTTCGAAGGATGAATGATGTGTGTTTTTATTACGGCATGACTTTAGAGCTTGGCTTATTGTGCTTGCAAAGTTAGAGGAAAGGCTGCATTTAGTCTTCAAACATTTCGAAAGACTTGTCAGTGAACGGCTTTATAGCAGAATGTTTCTTTGCATCCTGTCATGCAAGTGCATTTTTGAATGGTTCAACTAAGTCGTACCTTCTGAGGAAATGCTCGGAACTTTATTTAAATTGGTACAAACAGAATGATATCTGAAAGGGCTTTTTATGATTTCGCAATAATCAAATGAATACAATTACATTCATGGCTATTTTGCTAAGCAAATTTGAACTTAGCCTACGAAAATCATGTGTGTAAACGTAGCAAGAGACTTAGGCTGGATCCGAATCTGTTGCCTAGAGTTAGGTCTAGGTCTTCACTCCATCGGAAATGCGTGGAGATGCGTAGACAATAGACCTAGCCGTAGCTCTGGAAAACCGTTTCGGACACGGCCTATACTTGTATATACCATATTCTGGCATGGATGAATGTCAGAATGTTAACTGTATTTCATTGGCAAATGGATAAACGTTAAAGGCGCGTGAGTGGCTGTTGTTCCTGGTGGCAGCAGAGAGCTATGACGTCACAACTGATGTGGTCTAGCTGGAGAAGTTGAAGTGAACGACGTTAGTCATGCACCTCCCATAATCGAGGGTATTTTTTGCCCACAGTAAAAACGCCGGGGTTGAGGACAAATTCGTCAACTTTCAACAGTATGGTGACGACGTTACCTATCGCCTGGCCGAGGCTGCGGCTAACTTGTTGGGTTCGTAATAATCAGGGCTGAGCCTACTACCCAGTGTCACCCTTTTGTAGAAACAATCTTTAGGCTATTTTGAGATTTGGAGCAAGTTATAAATAATATAATAATAGCAGTGAAAATCTAAGTAGAACAACCCCCAAGGAAAAAAAATGAAACAACCACCCAATTGCTTAAATCGCTGACATGTCATAATGTAACGTGCTTACCTTTGTGCATTAAAATTTAATGTTAGCCAAAGTTCGACTTTATAATGTGCTCTTGGGATGATATTCCATGGTAACATTTTCCATGGTACCGCTAAGCGCTCAACGTTGACAAATCACATGGAAATATATAAATAACGATTACTTCCTTTCAAAATGCATTTTCAGTGCATGGTTCAGAATAACGTATGAGCAATTTATTTTGAATTTTGTTAGCATTGGTACAAATACAAGAAAACTGTTGACATAGGAATCTGCCTTTTATAAACAGAACCACAGTCTTTCGCAAAGGGAATGGCACACGGATACATTTCGCTTGAAGGTTAATTTCCTTTGAGCCAGCCATGAATAAGCCACGACACCCTGACATTTCACAATCTTGTTTTCATAGGCGTGGACACCGACAGCGTCTACGAGCTTTTTGGGGTCTTCTGGGTGACCTGGGTCATGCGAATCGGCTATGACAAGCTCATCCGCACGCTGGGTAAGAATCTGGCCGAGTTCATCGGGAATTTGGACTTCATGCACACCGTCTACATGAAGACCATGTACCCGATGATGGACGAGCCGTCGTTCCGAGCCGAGACACGGCAGGACGGCAGCCTGACTCTGCACTACTTCTCTGTGCGTCGAGGACTGAACGGCGTGGTATCAGGTCAGACGCTAATAAACTGATTTTCACTGCCCGTTTTCGACCCAGCCTGCGGCAACCAAATGAGTGTGACGTAGTCGCAAGTTAAAACAC
Source organism: Acanthaster planci (assembly GCF_054643075.1). NCBI lineage: Eukaryota > Metazoa > Echinodermata > Asteroidea > Valvatida > Acanthasteridae > Acanthaster > Acanthaster planci. Next base: position 5,060,955 of record NC_141786.1, on the reverse strand, counting down.
GCCCACTCTGTACTTGTGGGGCGGAGCAAGGGTAGCGTTGGTTGGGGCATTGGTCAACATTTTTGTATACAGTACGCCTAATATGATGCAGTCATATATGAACCAGACAAGAAACAGGGAAAATGCAAAAATCATTATTCTCTGTAAAGATAGATAGGCTGAGACCAAATAACCTGGGTAATAATTTTCAATGAGTAGGAACCCCAGCTTTTCACTAGCTACAGCAGCAACAGCCAAATGGAGTAGGACCTTTTCAATGGCTGAAATGAAAACAGATGTCAGAATGGCACAGGTTATCTTTCCTTGTCTTTCACCTCCACTGGTTCGTTTCTTAGCTCGGTCATAGGTGCATTGGGTTTTCAGTCCCAACATGATTGCCAGGGTTTCACCGAGAACTGGGCTTTCGTCTCACCTGTAAAGTCTTAAGCTATAACTGCTCCTTTCAGTCAGTCCCCTTCATTGCACACCGTGATATCTTTTTTTATCTCAAAGACCATCCTTTGGTGTGACGCAGTCATCTGCTTTGATGGACTGCAATAATTCAGACCCAGGTGAATGTTCACGTTCAAATTTGAATTTCCATTCAACCACAGGTGTCATCAAAGGTGTTTCTAGGATCATTTTTCGCGAGCGGATTGATATGGACGTGATTGAGTATAAAGAGGAGTTCCACAAGGGTGTCCGTAAAGATCACTGGGTCTTCCACGTGCGCTTTGTAGAATTCAACCTACCACCCATGGGCGTGGATGGCAAGGTCAAGCAGGAGGTTAAGCCATTTTTTATTTTCTTATAACCTGACGTATACACTTGTAATTTTCTGTGTTTACGGTCATAACATGAGAACGACTGCAAATATTCAGACAATATGTGAGAGGGGATGCCATAACACAACGTTATCCTTGATCGACATGGACATCTAAATTTTGCAACGTAATTGCCAAGTATGAGTTCGTAGTTGATATATCCAATCCAGTCTTGTTAGCGAACAATCTTTGATTGGAATAATAATTCAAAAGACCAAGAGTATGCCTACATGGATTGTGCTTCTTCACAGGAATCTTTACAATTGAGCTTTGGTACGTATAGGGTATTTTTTTTAGGAATACGGCAAACTTACAAATACAGATAAATAAATGATCTTGCAAAGTGGTGTTTGTCTACCAAACTACATTTTGCCTGCAGGAGTGGCTCTCTATCCTGGCTAAGGACAACAAGGACAGGTCTTCACCAACAAAAGACAAGACCCCTGACATTCTGACCGTTATGGACACCCACCAGGACGGGGAGTTCTTGGCTAAGATACCAGACAAGATCTTGATCGACCCATTGACCTTCTGCCACTCCTTCCCGTATCACTTCGTGTTCGACCGACACCTCGTCATCCAACACTGCGGGGTCAAGGTTCAACAGTTTTGCCCCCGGGTGACGGAAGAGGGCGCCCGACTAGATGACTTCCTTAGCATCAGGCACCCCAACATCGCTTTTAATATCAAGAGCCTCAGATCTTTCAGGACGTCAATTTTCATCGTGGACTTCAGGAAGGAGGAACTGCGGAGTGACATGCAAGACAAGCCCACAATTTCCTTGAGAGGTACGTAAAAGACTTCCATTTTCGTTTTTCACAATAAAAGCATTAACAGATGATAACTTCTACGAAAAAAAGAGGAGAAAAAAAACGCGTCAACGCACCACTTTTTGACCAAGCCCATGACCAGAAACCAGAGTCTTTTATTTGGCCTAAGGTAGATACCATAGCAAAGCACATACCAACAGCAAGGCACATACAAACAGCAAGGCAGACACCAATGGCAAGGCAGGTACCAACAGCAAGGTAGACACGGATAAGAAGGTAGATACCAACAGCAAGGCACATACCAACAGCAGGGCAGATACAAACAACAAAGCAAATATACCAACAACAAAGCGGATATATTCCAACAGCAAGGCATACACCAACAGCAAGGCAGACACCAATAGCAAGGCAGATACCAACAGCAAAGCAGGTATACCAAAGAAGCGCTATCGGAAATCCGGCAGCAATACTGATCACAGTGGGAATATTATACCCAACTCGATATTCAAAGGGCTCCAGGGAGTGAGATTTCAATGCGGTATGATTACAAGAATATTTTTACAGGTCAGATGGTATGGATGGAGTCCGAGCAGAAGATGGTGTTCCTATGTTCGCCACGGCTCACCAAACTTGAGGATCTCACAGAGCGGGGCCTTCACTTCTCAGACATAGCTCCCCACGACATCACACGGGACCTCATCCTATTCAACCAGCAGCGGATCGCTGAGGTGGAGCTGTCCAAGCAGTTAGAGCAGAAGAAGGAGGAGCTGAGACTCTTGATGAGAGACCTGGCCGAAGAGAAGAAGAAGACAGACACGTTGCTGTATTCCATGCTGCCCAAGGAGGTAGCAGACGAGCTACGAGAGGGCCGGAATGTCACAGCAGGTAGGTCTGCAGGTTGAAAGTTAGCGTTGTTCGTGACTAAGAGACGGATCTGCCATCCCTTGGCCACTCTGATTCAGCTTTGATCAGCATTCCTAAACATTACTACAGCAGTGATGAACAGTGAAGTTTATCGTGAAGTTGAACAACTTATGACTTAAAATGTTCACCAACAGTTTGGATCTCCCTGTTAAAGAAAATAAGATAGCTATGCAGCCGGTTTGTGACATCGCTGCAGACCCCAGTATCACGATAACCCCTTCAGAATCTAAACAGGACATTTCTCTTTGTCTATTTCATTCCTCAAACAGGGGAGTTCCCACAAGTAACTATTCTCTTCAGTGACATCGTACATTTCACTGATATGTGCAGTCAATGCCAGCCCATCCAGATCGTCCACCTGCTTAACGCGATGTACACTAGGTTCGACCGACTGACAAATGTCTGTGGTGTCTACAAGGTATTCACGACCTGAATTTCCACAAGGGAACCACTGTCGTGTGAATCATGGTCACGGAAAATGACAGGCCGCTGCACAGATGATTCAAACGTGTGAAAGGCGTGACAGCCTCGTGTTACAAATCAGGAGATCTGATTGTTTTTCCAAATGCTGCACGTGACCCAACCGAGCCCCGTGACTTCTAAATCCTCGTGCTGCTACTTTTAGAGGGGGGTTCAATCTTGGGATCACCCAGGCTGTCACTGAAGCCAGCCTGAAACATCCCCTGTCCAATATGTTAGCATGTGTTTGCAAGAAAATACCCTCTTCCTATTGTACTAGCGAATGAGGCCAGTGAATTTAGACCGATGAGATACTGTTTGGGATCATCAGCGTGTCTGGAGCTGTATTGCTGACGCCACAACAGAGAGTTTATTTCCCTCTGTCTGAAATTGTTATTATTGGGCCGGCTGGGCCTGGCAGTGGTAAACTGAGACCACTTGTTAACCTGTTGAGACACGTGAGAGTGATCTGGCGCTGCACTGCCTTTTGCCATCCGTTGGCTTGTGTTGTCTTCAGAAAGAAGCGTGAAAATGTCATTTATGGGTCCATGGTGCAAAGTGTCCCCCCCCTAAATACGAGCCCCACACCCCTAAAAGGATTTTTTTTCACAAAAATGCAATTACGGCCCTGGCTGAGAGTGTTTCTATCAGATTTATTCAGAAAGAACTTATGAGTCCCATTTTACTGCAAAATAGCAGTGACCAAAGCATGTCCGAGGTGCCTCATTGGTGTTACGGTGAGAAAGGTCTCACGCCGACGTGAGATCAATAGATGGCGCTGTGTGGCCTACTCGCATGAGTGCATGATGGACAATGTATCTGGTATAAAGGGCAATGGTTAGCACACGTACGGCGCGAAGACCGCCCGCTAAATTCGTACCGGACAGGTAA
>NC_141786.1:5039061-5044061 GCF_054643075.1 Acanthaster planci | reverse complement strand
CTCTGACTCGGTCTACAATTCTCTTATACTGCCCTTTAATTAAACTGGCTGTTTTTGAGGGGGAGGACTGGGTCATTGCCTTTGGCCTGTTCTTCAACATCTTCACGAGAATGTAGAGGAGCCGTGACTCATCGGTTATTGGTACGGCCTGGGCATACTTCATCCATCCAAATTTGGTCTTCTGGGCTGCACTGTTGTCGGAAGTGTCTGCACCAAGACATCGGCCGAACAGTGTGTAACCCCACTTTGATTCATACTTTTTGACGAAGTTTCTGGCAGATTTATCGTGGTCATGAAGTTTCCCAGCAGCTGCTGCTATCTTATGTCTGAGAGGGACAGGAATAATGTGATGGTCACCATCATCTGAAAGCTGGAGTAGCAGAAGAGCAAGCTGTTCCACTTCTTCAAAGCCGGGAAGATGGAGATGGCTGGGTTTCATTAGCACATCCTGCAACATTGGACTCACCTCCTCAGTGACGTTCTCTTCTTTGATGACAACAGCATGTGGGGCACTCAAACAGTCGATTGGATCCACCGTGTTTTCATTGCCCTCCGAGTCTTCTTCAATACCCTCATCCTCGGACTCGCTGTCATGGCTATCCTGCTCATCATCCCTGGACTGTTCCTCTTCAACTGTGTAAAGAAAACGCTGACATCTTAATATACTTTCAGATGAAGGCAAGTCAGTTGGAATAACAACAAATAAAAACACTATGGGCACATGCACAGGTGCTTAAAATGTCATTTCATAATAAGGAGCCTCGACTGAGAGGACTATGTGTCTCAATTTCGTGAATGGAATCTCACCTTTGTGAGCGTAATATTCTTTGGAAGAGAAGTCTGTAGATTGGCAGTATGCATACTCGACTCCCAACAGCTCCTCTTCTTCTGGGTCTTCGTATTTGTCGGGGAAAGGCATAGGAGCCGAAAAGTTTGGCTCAAATAAATGCTCTTTCCCAAACAAGATCTCAGCTTGCTGATTGAGCCGCTGGATTTGTCTTGGGTCCATGCATGACGTCAGTCGCCCCTGCCCACCTGCTACCCTCAGTGATTCCATCCGGTTGTTCCACTGGACTGCAAAAGATATCAGGTATACCTGACAAAAAATGGAGGGAAAATTTAACCACCATGCATGGAACATTGAATACATATATGCATTTCACAACTTATACACTTAATCAACCAAGAACACTTTAGAATTTCATTTTGCACCACTACAAAGTTGAATTTTTGTCAGTGCACAAAGAACACAAGTACTTACCTGGAAAGGCATGATTCCACATCGCTGTGATGGAACTGCATTGTACATGTGGGAGTGGAGTCCTTCCAGGGAGTTGCTGCCTCTACGACACCGGTATTTGTTGAGCTGAACTCCATTTATAGTCACTACCTTGGTGGCAACATAGAGCTGAATGCCTGGTGGATCCTAATAAGGAAACCACACAAATAAGTAAATGAAATTTTGAAAATGAAATAACATTTTCATTGTTATTGGCACTATCTCTAACTCCTTTCACCTTTGAGAATGCAATACTCACTTGTATTCCACCAATTTTTGTTACCATGACACTAATATCAAAGAGTGGAGTGAACAGACATTTTTAAAGGCAACATAGAAAAGAACTCACCTGCATACAACTCAGATGTTTACTGGCAATGACCCAGTGAGCATCGACAGCTTCAGCCGACTTGAACAATGGGATACCATCAACATCAAGACCGGCTGGGCCTTTGAACTCCCGCAGAATGGCTTCAATGGCACATGCACTCTCCTGAGGAAAGTAAGAAATTTGCAAAGAAAATTACAAGTAGCTCAGATATCTTTATAAATTTGATTTCCTGAACATCTGATATCATGATTGATATCATGATTGCCATTTTTGAATAGATTTATTTACTAACAATTGCATTCCAGTCCTTTTAGTTTGTAACAGCCAACAGAGGCAATATTTCTCACAAGGACTACTTGACAACAACTATCATTCTGTTGAATGCTAAACATAAACATAACAGAGTGAAAGCAGCTAACCTCAATACCTCGTGTTACACGGCGGACGTACGACTTCAGTTGGTATGGCTTCACGAAAGAGACCATCTGCTCATCAGTGTATTGGGAGTACAGCTCCTCATTCCCTTTCCTCACCGCTTCGATGAGCAGCAGCATGTCATCTTTGTTGTATGCAAGAATGGCACCAGCAAGAGCACTCATGAATGTGCCATACTTGGCATGAGACTGTTTGATGACAACAGCATCCCATCGATGCAGCCAGTGACGAATATCAAGGCGTATGACCAATCCTTTGTCAACCCAAGCCTCAAACAGTGACTCCAGCCATGAAGTTCCACCCTCCCTGAAGTGAAGAATGTAGATGCATCATGAGAAATCAGTCTGATTCATATTCTACTATCATAATTAAGTGGTATTTCTTGCACGGGAAAACACCGCAAAAAGATCAAGGTCAAGTTTCACATGGTTACACATTTGGCATCAACAAACAATTGACTCACCTACAACAGTTGTTGTCTGCATACAGGACCTTTGGTGCAGGTGCATTGGCGCGCCTGAAGCGGGAAACAAGTCCACGAGCCAGTTGCTGATAACAATCCTCTGACTCGGAGGCCACCACAACAACAGTCAAAAACTGGCCCCACTCATTGAGAACACTGGTCACGTACTGCATGGTGCCTCGGCCATCTCCATAGATTTTCTTGAGGATCTGGAGAATAGCAAACAAATGCAGACAATTGTGTATTTTTATTCATGCGGATATGCACAAAAAATTAATAACCAGCAAAATCAAGTATATGCACCTAACTGTATTTCTTCAGTGTGGTGTCTTCATCTTTGCTGATTAATTTTTCATAATATATTGAATATCTATACATTCTTTTTTTTTACATGTATCCAGTAACGTATATGTACACATGTATATCATTCCATCGAACCCCATTTCAAAACTTCTGAAGAGTACAAGAGGATTTTCTTAACAAGATACATACCTGTTTGGTTCCATCAATGCAGAGAATCTCTCCGGTGACACTCAGGACAGATGCTCTATACATTGGCATTTTCTCCATCTCCATTATCAAGTGGGCTCGCCGGAGGACACGAGGGGAAGGCAGAGGGGTCTGTTGAATGGGGGCAGTGTAGCTCCCAGGTGGCTTGATGAACTGCAAAATGCCTTGCTGGGAACCCGAAGCATGGCCTGCGGTGTGAGCTTGGTGTAGGAGGGTCTGATACAAGTCCCGCCTCTCAGCATACCACTCATCGTGACCCTGCTGTATCATCCTGTGGACTTTAGCCATGGAAACAGAATTCAGCCTATCACTGAGGAGTGTTACAACATTCTTGTCTACAGCACGTTTTCCGCACAAGATGGCAGGAAACATGCTCCTCACGGCAGGTGCAAGATTTGCAAGTAAGCTTGGACTGTACGCATGCCACCTGTATTGTAGTTGCTGCTCATCTGTGGTTTGCTGACGCTTTTGCATGCAGAAAGAACACTTCAAACGTTCAGTTAGCAAGGTGTAGGTGTACCTTAAGCCGCACACCTGCCTGGCGAGGTTCCCATAGCCACTTCGGCTCAAGTAGCTTCCGGGTGGTGCGGGACACTTGGCATTGGGACATTTCAGCTTTACTTGTAGGACACCAACAGGCCTCCAAAAGAATACCGGCGTCGTAAAGAATGATAACATTGATGGGAGTGATCCTTGAACTCTAGTCGGAAGTGGGGGTGGATTGAAATCCATCTTGTTTTTGAAGACCCTTCTCATGGCTTGTTCTCCGTTGGCTGTTGTGTATGTCCGGGGGTTTCAAATATCCCGTATGGCCCATCTGTCTTGAGCCACAAGATATTGGGGGAGTACATACCCTGCACCTGTGGAGGTGGCTCATCCCAGAACTTCTGCCAGCCCTCCAGCAACACTGATTCGTCCCCGGATGTAGCTGGTACATGTAGGTCAGGGGACACAGGCCGTTCTTCTAATGCCGACTGTGATGTTGAGGGCTCGTCGTCCGATGTTAATGTTGATGGCAGAAGCTTTCCAACGGTGGTGATCTGAGTGGACACTGCGACCTCTGAGTCCTGGAGTCGTCCTCTAAATTTCCACAGAAGAGCACAAAGTTTTATAAAATTACACATCAACAAAACATATTAAAATGCATGAAAAAAATTTTTTCAACCACAGAATTGAGTAACATAATATATCTGCTTACCTGCAAGGGCCAAAATTTCAGCATCTTCAATGTAGTCTGGCTCCAGATTTGCTGGTTTCTCCTTTTCTGTTTTTTGCTTCTGCAAATCAACAGAAAAGAATCGGACACTGTCACAGCTATATTATTTCTTCTTGGAGTAGCCAGTCATCAATTTATAAAGTCAGTACATGTACTGATAATTTGTAATCAGTTTAACAAACTACAAATATATGTTATCTTTGAACATGCTTCATGGGCATTTTTTAAAATTTAGTTTTATGTATCACATCATATCCTAATATCAGAAAAAAATATTCATGAAACTAGGTCCTACAGGAGTAACAGAAAACAAATTACCTTTAGGCGGTTATCAAGGTGGACCATTACACTAGGAAAATTTCTGACCCACTCGAGCAGCTGCTCTTTCTGCCACAGCAAGACGGGGTTCTTTTCTCCTTGGCTGCAGTATGCTGCAAGAAGCCACACGACCCAGCCCACGTCATTTTCTAGCAGCCACTTGAAGGTTTGGCCAGCATATTTGCCGAATGTAATGACGACATTGGCTCGCCAGGCATCATGGCCTGACGTCTTGGCAGCTATCTCAGCACTGTGTGGATCACACCAGACGGTATCTACTGGCTTCCCTGGTTGCTTCAAGAAGGCCACAGCTTCACTTGAACATTTCAGCCTTGCCTCGCCACTCTTGAAGAGTGGAATGGTTGGGTAGAGGTGCTGTCTGGAATGTCTGTCAAGGTGCTGCTTTAGTGTGAAGGTTTTGTTGCATGTTGTACATTTGAACACCTTT
>NC_141786.1:3313836-3395633 GCF_054643075.1 Acanthaster planci | reverse complement strand
GTACACTGCCCAAATATGTTGGAAACTCAGAATTCTCTCCGTGACACTGCCATAAAAGAACTGTATGGGTTGACACGCCCTCCGGTGTTAACTAGTGTGAACAGAAATACATGTCAGTTCCTCTTTTGAAACAAGTACCGTAACACAACAAAATCCTACATGAAGCTTTCCTCCCACAGGCCACCAAATGATAAAAATAGATTCTGATCAACATTTGCCAGTCAATCCAAACAATCTGTCCAGCAGTTTATGGTTTCCTTTGTTGTTGGTGCTGGTCTGTGGTCCAAGATGATGTGTCATCGATCTCCCGCAGCTTTTTACCCACAGTAAACCATGCAATGCTATCTGATGCCACATTTAGAAGAGTCTGCTGTACTTTGTCACTGATAAAACAGCATTAAACAGACCATGTACTATTAGTATTCTAAGCTTCTGCAAGTATTACTCAGGTTGACACCTTATCTACGCCCACAGACATAACAGGAGAGAGTTACATGTATGTCATTCCGTATTGATCACAGGTGCAAGATTTTCAAATGTAGTGCTTAAAGCTAGCCAAAAAACTCATTTATAAGGGCTGATCGCATTAAGCTACAATGTACAAGTACTAGAAATACTAGGTGGAAGTTGTTAAGCAAAGAAAACATTAGCTTAGCAATACCAGATTACCAGATACAATGCCATGGTACATGTAGCAGTGCCTACACTACCAGAGAAAAGTACGGTACCTTCATGTACATGTATTTTGTTTCGTGCACACATGTAAATTTGCCGAAAAGAGATCTTCTGACATGCTATGGGAGTGTGGCCAAAGACACGCGTACAGTAGGCCTATAACCCAAGATAACAGTGTCAAACTTTTTCTCTGTGGGTAAACAAGCATGTACTTGTACTTGTACATGTATGCAGAAAGCCCTACCTCGCAAATTTATTTGCCACTGACGGGAGCATCAGCAGGAAACAATGCATTTTCACGTCAAGACGCTGTCAAAAGATTTACTCAGAAAACTTTTACTGCTGCACCACTTGAGTTTTACATGCATGTGTGAGCAAGTGCTGTACCAGAATCAGGCGGCTCTTTTCTGATATCAAAGGGCTAAAGGTCTCCCTCTCATGAATGAAAGCTCTAGGAAAAAACTGTGTTGGGCTGGCAGTAGCAGGCAGTGACATCAAATCACGAAAAACGGGTTCATGCAGAATATTTGGTACACATACCCCCACAGTATTAACCTCACTTCCTTTGTCTCCAAGGTGTCAGTTTTGTTGACATTATTTCCTGTAACTTTTGCATCATGACTCATTACCAGTACAATTTATGCATAACTTGGTTAATGCGAATTAATATGCTAATGAATTAGTAAATGAGAACCTGTTCAGCTGTAATAGCAGCAGTGGAATCTGTTGTAAAAATTATCAATTGCATTCACACCGCGTGATATGATTCATGCAGAAAATTACCAGTAAAATCTGGGATATTACGCAATTGCAATCTGTTTTGGTAAACAAATCCCAACCCCCCCAAAAAAAAACCTTGAAGACTGGTTTAACATTATGCAAGACATTAAAATATCCACTACTTGTACATGTACACATTTTTTCTCCCAAGGAGTACGGCATGAGAGGCATACTTAAGACTGCGTTTTGACAAATTCTGTTCCAAACATGATTCGTGTACACAGCAGGACTCTGAAGGGTTCAAGTCAACCAGAACAAGGATGAAGACTGAATAATCTTTGAGAATCAGAAGCAGGGAATAATATTCCAGTAGAACGATGGCATATACAAATCACAAGTTTTGGATAAGTACCAGCACGTGTACATTACATGTGTACATGTATGTGCAAGGGATCATTAATTATCCCTAACCCCCTAGGCTCCTGCACTAGAAAGCATACAGTCAGTGCATGTACATGTACATGTACACCGTGCATACACATGTATAATGTACATGTGTAGTGCTGCCACCAACGTCTAAATACGTGTACATGTATGTGCCAATGTTTGCATGCACAATGTACATGTACATGTATGTACGTGTCTGTAAAGTGAGAAATTCTCAAAGTTCAGGACATTCTCCAGTTTATGGGTAGCGCGACATGCAGTACTCAGCACGAGGCAGTCCCCAGTCTGAACTGGCTTTGATTTGATTCAGCTTCCACTTCCAAAAATGAAAGATTGGGAATTGTTTTTTTAAGGATGTTCCCTTTGATGAGGCACCAGTAACACTAGTGCATACATATACATGTATGTATACATGCCTGTATACATGTACATGTATGTATACATGCCTGTATACATGTACATGTATGTATACATGCCTGTATACATGTACATGTACTGTGTACACTTTGGGGTGTCAGGGGGTGAGGGAAGAAAGGGAAAAGGAAGATATCCGACCCCCTGAAAATGAAAATAAAAAGCAAACAAAATGAAGGAAAAGGCAAGAGAAACAAAGAAAAGGAGGAGTGGGAAGAAAATGTGCTGCCAAATACTCCCAAAGTGACACCTTTGACCGCTGATGATTTGCATCAGTTTGCTGCGGCTGCTGTTTGCCTCTCCCCCTTCCCCAACCAACAAACTCTGGCTAAGACAGCCTGCCTACGTGAACACTCCATTCCTAAAAGCAATCCAAAATGATTCTGAGGGTGCTCAAAAACCACAAGCTGCAAACTGCTTAGCATGAATGCTTCCTTTACATACTGTACCCTACTTTCACTCATTGGCACCAGCAGGGGGAAATCGTGTTGGTTGGTGACCTCACAGAGATAAAGTTGTGAAAACTGCTGTGGAATGTAGGCGCATGTACATTAATCCAGCATACAGTAGTTGTCACAACTTAGGTGAATTTTGCTTCTTGGATAACTTCAGGGGTTAATAATTTTGTTGAAGGTGGACATGAGTGGCTTGTGATGCACTCACATCAGCATACTTTTAACAGCACACTATTAACATACATGTGTAATTTTAGTTTCTGGCCCTACAAGCATGGGGTATTGTGAGGTCATGATCTGTTTATTCCTACTGCCAGACATGAACCAGCATCTGTGCAGTTCACTGACTGCATGGCCATTTTTTTCTCAGAATAAAACAAAAGAGGGCCATCCCGTCTGACACAAAATGGTGGTGCAGGTCAGTGTTGAAGTCCTGTCATCCATACAAACTGGCATACAAGTAGAGCAAAAAAACCTGAGTTCACTGTACCGTATGGACATGTACCATGTACACAAGTACTATACCACGGAACAAGTGCATCAGTACGAGTACTGAAAAGGTACTAAGTAAGAGCCTGAGACTCTGAGTACACTGTACCATACAGAACATTGCAATTGACGTTAATCTTAAAAGGGGAACGCTTTTTAAAATTTTCCCCTCGGTGGAAAAATTTTCACACTTTCTTCTCCTTTGTGAAAAAAAAAAATTCACAACTTATTTCACTAGGTGGAAAATGTTTCCTACCTTTTTTTCATTAGTGGGAAAAAGTTCACAATGTTTTATCACAAGTGGGAAAAGTTTTCACAGCTTTCATTGTTTTTCACAAAAAATTTTTACCGATACATGTACATGTATGGTAGTACAGATGTGTACTTAAAGTTGGTCAGCTCGGAAGTCCTTCAATGTTTCCCAAATATGGCCTGAACAATTCACAGACTGAAATCAAAACACAAGAGGAAAAGAAAAGGAATTCCTTTCAAGTTTAATTTCAGCTTTGGGGGAGGCAGGAATAGACTCAACTAGTGCAGTCTGCCCCAACATGCCCCAGCATGGGTGAGCTGGCAATTCTCGCAGGCGAATTCAATTCCAGCTGTCAAGATGGTTTACGACCAATGTCAGGCAGACTGAAATGAAACTCAAGGAATTGTTCTAACCCCTGATGAAACTCTGTGCATCCCATGCATACATGTACATGTAAGTACCAGTAGCCTACATTTGCGTTACATGTGTGTACGTACATGTACAGTAAATATCAAGCACAGCAGTAACATGCAACCAGTATATTGTTTGAATGGTGGATGTGGATAATTGGTCACCAATACCACAAACTTACTTTTATGCACCGGTACGTGTAGTTGAGTTGCTTCGTCGTGAAAAAAGTGTTTACAGCAATATCGGTTTCGTGAAGTACATGTAGCACTCATGTGTATTTGTCAATATAGCATGGATAAAAATGCTTTGAAAAGTCTTGAATGATTTGATTCACCCGTAAATATGTGACTTAACTAGAACATGATCTTAAAACTCGTTTTAACTGTTTAAATTAAGGAAAAGGTCAATCCCTGAACATGACAATTCACAGAGAACGTGCCGCACGGCACCGAGTGCTACTTTGTGAAAATGAAAATAACAGCACATTTCTGTAAAATCCGCGCTGAAGCTGGGCGCACATCTATGGATGAGTGCTAACGCCTGGCGTTGATGACCAATTGTAACAATGGAACAAATAATTCCTATGGTAGCACTAGTAAACCTCGTTCTTAAATGGGGAAGACTCATGGCTGTTTTTCTCACTACTCACATGTACCGTATATGGCACATTGTACATGTATGTACATGACGGGCATGTGTATTCATGTGCAATTCCAACTTTAAATTGAAGAGAATCTCCCTGCATGGCATGAGTTTTTTCCAGCTAAAACCTTTCAAAGTACATGCACACTCAAGCCCCCTTTTTAATTCAGTGACCTGGGTTCTACTTACCGGTATGTACATGTACCTTCCCATATATCCTACTATTCCCGCTATTTTACATCTAAATGAAGTTTCTAATGCACCCTAGAAAGTGAGCTTCAAGTTGTGATCATTGCGGTGTTTGTCGATATGGCACAGATGGTGTACCAAACTTTAAATCATTGCTTTCATTGGGGAGTCGGGTTGGCACGGTAGTTCTTTCCTCGCCTTCCACCTCTGTGGTCCTGGGTTCGATTCCCAGCCCGTTCCACATGTGGATTGGGTTTTCAGTCCCTACCTGACTCTGTGGGTTTTACCCAGACTATTCCTCTGGGGTTTTCCTCCCACCTCTGAAACTGTAACTGCTTCTTACTGTCTCCCCTTTACTGATGTTGGTGAATGTGGGTCGTTTGGCAGCTGCCTGAGGCGCCCTTGTATGCCATCGGCTCAACCATGTTTAAATGTATTCATTGTTCCACGCTTAATGTCTTCATTGTACAGCGCATTTGAACATATCCATTTGAAAATTGCGCTTTATAAATGAATAAATTATTATATATTATTATTGCTTGCTTGTTAAATGACAAGTTTGTTTCACTGTTTTTCCTTTACGTATCATTCCTCATTTGTGTACCAGTTTCACTGTCTAACTCTGTTGAATTCTGTTGAACTCTGTTACATCAACATATCTGTCTTCCCTTTGTCATGTAAGTCTACTGTATGTGACACTACATGTATACTTCATAGGCCCATATATCATTATAGTACTTTCTCAATTGTACATGTACATGGCAAAAATTAAGTTTAACTCCAGAAATACCGGTAGGGTACATAAAATATTTTATGGTGTGTGTATACATGTATGTGCATTAACCCTTACCCCCTAGGGTATATGTCAAATCATATTGAAATCAGAGGATGTGGGACTGTTAGGGTTAAGGCACAAACCTTGTACAATACGGTAACACATTAATCCTCCGGGTATTTTTTTTTAGAAACTTGCAGAGGCACAAATGCATAAATGTAACAAAGACAGACTAGTATCAGCATAGAAGTACATTAGGAACATTTTATCAATTCACTTGTTGCACCGTTTGGATTCAATAGACAACTGGAGGTTGAAACACGCACGCACTCCCACAACAAAAGAAACCACTGAATGTCGTACCTGGAATATTGAGACTCTACATTCTGAGTTCAAAGAAGCTATTGTCACAGACTCCAGCTCTTTTATCAAGTTTTCAGCTGTCAGCCTCGAGCAATTCTTACAATTTTTTTTGGGGGGGTGGGAGGGGACAGAGGGTAGGGCATGTGCATGCAACAGGAAATGGTGGAGGCAAACATTTCAACACGTAGGGGTTCAACCCGAGTAACTTACTTGTACTGTACATTATTGATGCACAGCACACTTTTCAATATAACTGGGGCTCATAAGACTGTTCCTCTACAAATACATGTACACGTGGTAGGTACAATAAGCCTACACTACAGTATATGTGCAGCAATTGCTTCTGGGCCTTTTGCTAATGTCATGTGTTCTCTTTTTGGCATGAACACCAGGGCTTGAGCTGGGCTGGATTCCCATGGCAGTGAGTCCTTGCTCCGTACAATGGTGATTATTTTCAGTCTGTGGAAGCAGGTTGCGCTCAAAGAAGTGGGTAACTCGGAAAGTAAGAGACCTGTAACTATGCACATGTACTGCTGCAGTATAGGGTTTCAGGCAAGATTTTACTTACTTGCCTTCCCTTTTCTTAATTTCCAACTGCAGGTTACGGTAACGGTAGCTTCGAGAGTAACAATTGTTTTCCGAACGTTGCCATTTATTCACCCAGAATTTGTCATCAGCCGTGTGAGAAACTGTACGTGTACATGTATACAAATTTTGCTAGCAATGTCAGGCCAAAACAGGGGCATTTTGCATAACCAAGAATTTTAGCCAATTGCTGAAACTACCCGTAATTGTGAGGCAAGCAGTTACAAATAATGTACAACAGTGACACTTTCTACTTGTCAACAAGTGTTATTCAACTTTCCATGTTTTTTTTTCCCCGGGATGCACAAGTCCTGTTCACAACATGCATAGGGAAGGACACAGTACCCCTTGGGTCACTAAAATGGAGGTTAATGACGCGGACATTATGTACATGTGCCAGGGTAACTGTCACTGGCTTCATTGAGTTGCTGAGGCATGACATAACAGGAAGGCCACACACGGCTTTGCCAGCTGCTGCTATTTACTGTGATCTTTACCTACAAGAGATTGGTGCGTGCAAGAACAACAGAAACTATCCTACACAAGCTGAACTGGCAGGAGTTTGTGGTGATCCATGGTCAAATCGTGGAGGTGGTGGCGATACCTGATTTCCCCATGGTCAAATATGTACACAAGCACGGATGAACATGCAGGAATTCGTCCATGGTACATGTACATGTATGATAAGCCTATACAACAAAAATGTACATGTATAGCAGTTTTGGGAGAGTCCGAAACAAAGCCAAGTGATGTCTGCTCTTGAAGCCCGAGACCACACAGCTGTACGCCAACCTGGCAAGGTTGGACATTTTAATAATTTTGGGATAGGAACTAGGGAGACTAGCAAGTTGGGATAGAAGATATAGAAATCAGCTTGAAGGACTTTTAATGTAAATGCATCAGGAATGTACCTGCAGAGTTTAGCAAGTCTCAAATCCAAACACCTTAGAATCAAGTAAAATTGGATGGATTGTATAAACTTTGTGAACCTAAAAGTCTCAGTGAAACAAGAAGCTTACTCGCAACACCATCAGAACAAAGTCGGTTCTTTGTTGCCTTGGTGTGTTTAAAAAAAGCAGACGTGTACAGTGCATGAGGTGAGCACGGGTACCAGCACATATTGTTCAAATTGTAAGAAATACCGGTACTGGTAGAAAACGTCTGTTATTTATTTAACCCTAAACAGGGATACCGGCTATGTACATGTAGGGTCGATTAAAATGATGAAAATACCCTAAATCTGAAGAGAGCCATTAGGGACTACATGTACATGTAGGTGCAGTAACGGACTAAATGCAGTATTCTTCATGTTGAGTGAAAACCACTCTGAATATAAAATGAATGAAACTAGAGTCAGATCTCAATCTATTTGAGTTATTTAATTTACTCAAATATGTCCTGTCCCCACATGTTGTGGTAATCAGTACATGTACAGTACGGCAGTTTCACATATAAAATAATTGGAGGAAGTGATTTTTGTATGTGGCCAGGCTGATACTCAAATAAACCCATTAATTTTTCATCACCAAAAGAAATGATACACCACAAACAATGTGAGCAAACAAACAAACAGATCTGTTAATAGCTGACAGTGTCTGTACAGACAGACCAAACATCCCTCTGTCAACAAACGCCTGTCTGTTATGTGGGAGTACAGTACTTTCATAACTTGTTATTGCATGTCTGCCTTGATGAATGAAACAGTAACGCGGAACTTCACAGGTTTGGAGGCTGTACGTGTAGCTAATAATACATGTACATGTAACTCAGTCAGTGTAAGGCAGGGGTCTGCCACAACTAACCCAGTGAACAGGAGCCAAAGGGCTCAGTCATCAGGCAACCAGCATTCCAGCCCAGCACCATAGCTGTCTGGCCATGGGAGTCTGAGCACGAAGACAAGTCCATGGCAGGGCCCTCTGACTGACCCATGCTACATGTACATGTAACCCTTATTCCATTTGCCCAGGAAGGAAGTCTACAGATCCTCCCCTGTCATGTACATGTGTGTACTGTAACTATCCAGATTGATGACTCTGACCAGACATTTACATATGTACAACTAATCCAGTTCATCACTGGAAAAGTCTAGTTAAGTCCTGCGAATGTACCACTGAACACTGCCACCAAGGGCAGACCCAGGACCAGTATATTTGCTAGTGGGAAGATGGGGGCGAGAATTTTGGGGAAGGGGAGAAGTTTTTACTTTTTCAATTTCAGGAGAAAGCATTCACTTTCCTTCCCCTCTTTATTTACCCCTTACTGGGGAACCCAAAGTCACCATTGCCCACCCCCATCTGCTCTTAGTTACAGCAATAAAAAGGTACTGGGTTCTTTTGACAACATTACTACAGGTACAATAAAAACACTCTTTCAACCTGTCATATAAACGGTACAAGGAGAGCAACTGGACAGTCATTCAGAACTTGTTTGCGGTCCTGCAAGGGTGCTGCTTAACTCTCTGTCTTGCCAACTTTTGTTTAGTGTTTGTTGGGTTTAACTGTACATAAAGTATCTAACTTTTACCAGCACAAATTAAGAAATGATATAAAATCTTTATGTACTAGTAGTCTGTATGTACATGTACATTTTACACGTACTGGTACATGTACCATGTGCCAAAGATACATGTACCCCTTGTATTGGCACATGCACTCAATGAAATGCAAAAAAACTTTTTCTCATGGCCTAAGTGCTGTCAGTTCTTAGACATGCAACCAATTATGACTTTGGCAAGAATATCAATGACTGCACTGGGACAGCTGATCTGATTAATAGACCAACAGGCAAGCATTGGTTTACACAGGAGATCTGAGAGTGTACCAGAGGTTGGAGTATTTGTAGAGTGAGTTTCCTATTCTGTGTAATTCGATATCATGCAGCAGGTTTGATGAGCTCAGTATGGTACTTGACAAAGGAAAAAGTCTGATCAATTGTGAGCTAGGATGATTGATAGTCCACCAGGAACATGAGAAAGACTGTGAAATCATAGAACACAGTAATTAGAAATTCAAGAGCATACATGTACATACCAGTACATAACATCATGCAGATACATTGAAAGGGACCGATTAGTAGTAAATTACACTGCACATTACACTGCACTCATGTACTGCACATGTTTACCAATGTACGGTACACTAGGCCTATGAATTGGCCACTGCTTAAGATATCAGAAGAACTGCAAAACTTGCTTTTAAAGTAAAACTGGCATTCTGTACATTACAGTGCGTACATGCGGTACATGTACATTGTACATGTATGCACCAGTGTAAATAAGATAATGCCATCAAGTGGGTTTTGATTAGGCCTAAATACTGGGTAATTTTCAAACCTGCTGCAGCAGGTACATGTAGCTACGGGTACATGTACATGTATGTACATACCGGTACAGTACGTGCACGTACATGAACCAATTTAACAGAAAAAAGTATAAAAAGAAAATGTTAAAAACATGCTTTGGTTTCATTCAAAAGTAGCTCTTCCTACCGTACATGTACAGTGGACATGTACATGTATGGATGTAGCGCATGCGGCAGGTTTATCAGTGGGTCCTATGTACATGTACTGCAGTAAGTTTCTGGCCCTATTTTTCTGTGGAAATTGTACGGGTCCCCACTAGCCATCAAAACCAGAGGAAAATAACTACATGTACGGTAGCTCATGGAGACAGACAGCCATGAGTGCATTGATCAGAGCATAGATCTGTGACAACTACATGTAGCTCCGAAGTGGTTACATATACAGAAGTTAATTTTAAAAACATGTATACATGTACATGTATGGACTGACCTCAGGCAGAGGTCAGACTCAGTGACCTGTTGTTCAGGGTCACAGTGACCCCACATTCCAGCCACAGTGACTTGACGAAATGCCCACCTGATTTCAAATACCACTGGGTATGGCAGGTTTAGTGACCTGCATGGTTGTGATATTGATCAAAACCGTAAGTGTGAAGGTAGAATTGGGTTTACATGTATGGGTGTACATACAATGTACATGTACAGGTCCATACACTGTATGTGTACACGTACATGTAATGTACATGTATATACATACATTGTACTGTACATGTACCGTACGTGTATACTGGGTAAACTACATGTACATGTATTGTATGTAATTGTACATGTATGTAAGTGCTTAATTTTTTGCAAGTATTAAAATTAGTATTATTTCAAGTTTAGATTTTCCTTCATTTGTATCTTGTTTTGAAGTGTCAGTTCATCATTTTGCCTTGCTTGATAATATTCAGTGGTTGGCCACTTTTAAACGGGAAACTACAACTTTGAGATTTCCTATGGAGTGGACCGATAGTGTAGCGCAACTCACCAACAGTGCAGATGGATTTTAACTGAACCCTAGTCTTGGTTGTGATTGATGCCCTTTTGCGGTGGAGTTGTTCAGTGGGCAGGGATTGGGATGGTCAGTGTTTTCACCAAAGCAGTGCCAACACAAGTGACACAGTCGGGTGGAGAGACTCCTTTTTAAATTTTTTTTTTGTTAGACTGGTAGAATGCAATTTAGAAATGATACTGACACCTCTCTAGAGGGAGGCAGTGAGTATTCCTTTAGGGATGAAAATAACAAAATTGGACAATGCCATTCCAGAAAAATGTCTTTTTGCAGGTTTTAAAATTTCCCTCCCAGGAACCCCAAACCTGGACGTACCTGTACATAGATCAGTGGATGGCACCCTGTTCGCATGCTGTAAGTCCTCATTTAACCAATATATGCTTTCCTTGGGTGAAAATGCTTACAACCAGGACAAACCAAACCCTTGTTCTCTGCATCCAACACACTAAAGGGAGCCAAAACAACCCCTAGCAGTGGTGGATTTATACATAGAGGGTGCACCAGGTATGCGCCCTCCTTTCTTTCCAACTGCCGGCCCGACAATGAATTTAAATTGGCTCCATTGCATTAACAATGTGACTAAGGGCTTTGCACTGCACATTCACATGTTGCATTTAACCTTCCAAGTTCGTGCCCCCCTTCCCTCTTTCTGAAAATCCAGGACCCGCCTTTGCTAGTCAACCAATTCTCCTCAGTTATGTACAACAACAGCTGGAGAATTCAACGTATGTAAGTGTAGAGTTTCAACACACTTTATTTAGACTGAAACTCTTTGGGGTGTACTGTAAGTCTTTCATCTCCACTTCTTGTTATTCCAGCAGCGCAACCAAACCCCGCACAACGAACCATGGTGGAAATCTGACCCCAATTATAACCAGGCGTCGATTAAATGTGAACCCGGTCCATTTTCAGATGCACAGGAATCGGGACATTTACCCAAAAATGCATCAGAGCTAGATGCCAACCTATACACATACTGTACGTGTACCAGGAACAATATGCATTCATGTACATTATATATGGGTACCGGTTACTACTACACGTACATGTATGACAGGCAACACGACATGCACATACTGAATACACACTTCTTACAAGTTCCGGTACATACGTGTACATTGTATGTACCTGCATCAATTAGTTAAAAATTACTGCACAGTACAAGTACTTTTCAGCCTCAGGAAGTCTTGTTACACAACTGAACAATTATAGGTTTTTGGTGGAAGGACATTACATTGGAACGCTGCTATAAGTTTACGAATGCCGCTACTGGTATATCGAAGATTTGGGAATACCAAGCATCCCCCTTGGCTCCTGAATTTGCCATGCATTTACCAAACATTATCAAAAACTGATGACAACACACGTAAACTCAATGTTGAAGAAAATACACAGTATTCACAACAGAACAATGGCCAACACATGGCGCAGTCGCTATCGTTCGTGGGTAGCCTACATAATGTGTGTCTGTAGGCATTAGACAACCATGTTGACCAGCTGCCGAGTGCATGTGCAACACTGGCAACTCTAGTGAAGAAAACTTTGTATGATAATTGTTGCAAAGCCAGATCATTTTGACCTAAAAAAAATCACCAACACAGAACAAAAAACACGCACATAGATCCTAGAATTTGTTACTTGACTGAAGTACAAGTTGACTCGCAGTTTCTTTGATGGGTATCTTGCTACATGTATGCAGTTTCAATCGTTTTCAAAAATGCTTGCCTGACAAACAGGATTGGTCTGAAGAGGTCCTTGATATCCTGGGTTAACAAGTTAGATTCAAAAGTGTCAATTGAAAAGTGGATTCCTACATGTACATCGAACATGGAGTCAACTTTACTCTAGGATTGTGTTTAGAGTAAAGGCATATTTGTAGCCTTCTTGGAAAGAGTTCAATACGTGACACCCTGTGCACAAACACAATGACGAGACTGCTCTTAAAAAGTGTTGAGAGTAAATGCTCAGTGTCCCATAACCCAGCTAAATTTGACTTTCTACACCATTTTCAGGAAATGATGCAGTTCCATGAATGGACATCACTTGACATCATGTGGAAGGCCCTACATGAAGTTTGATGAACATTGGGTATGGTACGGACTATGAGACTGGTCTGAGACTGAAAAATAATGTCTTCTCTTCAGGCAAATTTGACCTAGTTTTGGACATGTTGTACAGTAACATTCAGAAGGCTGATAAACCACTGCAAGGGACAATACATTTGAAACTCTACTTGTCTTAGTCTTTAATTATGTTGCAGTCCTCATGGGTGTGAAGTGGAATCAATGCAGAGTTTGGTTTGCACTTCTGCACTCCCTCGTTGACCTGTTGGACATGTTGAATATTTTGGGTTGGGGGCCTTGGCTTAAGTTGTCACACTGACATGACTGGAAAGCTGTAGCTACATGTACCCAGCTACCGGTATTTCTGGCAATGCACATGCCTCTAGTCTACCTACATGTACACTTTGACCACCATTCCACAAACGCATAATACTATAGGCCTGTACAGTGGCGTGTGCACCATGGAGGTACACGTACCGCACGGTACATTGTCATGATTGTGGCATGTAACTATCTCGTACTTAACCCGGCCTAATGTTGGGCCTACCACCATCAAAACTCTCTCAACAACATGAACAAAACTTACCCACAAACTCTGAGCTGATCCCAGTGAACAACGGCAGCGTATAATCCAATTCTGGGTCTACAGTGCTGAACAAAAATGAGGATTTACAACTTTAAACTAGGACGAGAAATGTTGGAATTCCATCGATCGATAAAGTTTCCGAGCATCATTTCCGGTGTGTGGAGAGCGTATTGTGGTAAGGGTACTATGCGCGCCGGTGGCGTATGCGGCGTTGAATTGCACGATCAATGAGCGTGAGATTTCTTGAATTGTCGCTTGAATCAAAAGAGGGCGCTGTTACAACAATTACCGATTCATTTTGTCACATCATGGATGCCTTTTACAGCGGGCCAATTGGCATTGATTGTAGAAACATTTTTATCAAGGATGCTTGCTTCTCCCATATATTAAAAGATTAAATAAAACAAAACAAAACCAAAGGGTAAACCTAAATCTGGCGTGGGGTACCTTAAGACCTGGGAGTGAGCCTGGGGGTTCGCAGGAATTTTAGGGGTGGTCGATATTTTTTTATTACAAAATTTGTGTCAAAATGAAAGAAAGATGTTGCTATTTAAAGAAAAACACTTTACAATACAGGGGAAAAAACATGCGACTATGGAGAAAAATTGACGGGGAAGGACCCCGCGGTTCTTTCAGAACACAACTACGATGATTGAAAAACAACGAGGTTTCCGTCATTTCAATCTTGAAAAGAAATGCGTGCAGGACAATATAGTTAAGAGGTAAGGCCAGTTCGCGCTAATTTCGGGATATTCGGTCAATACCGTTTAAATGTGAGTTTTTCTCCGAATAGCCTGTTTCTTGACGCGGCCTGCACTGCGTTGTCAATGACCCAAAGATTTTTGCAGACGTTTTAAATGTCTGTGAGAGACTCACATTGTAAATATTTTCTGCTCCGAGTTGAAGTGCTCCCTCACCGGCAAAGAAGTGATAAAATACATCGCAAATTTGGTGGAAACTCAGCTCAGAGATAGATTCGGGGTTGGTCTTTCAACTCATTGATCCTTGTTTGGTGTAATGTTTGTTGATGTAGAATAGTTGGATTAAAAAGTACATACCATGATGAAACTATAGACGGGAAGTGTTTGTGCTCTTAATCTCGAGCGATATAAGTTTCTTAACCCTGCACAGAATTTGGATGCATGTCATCGAGAAAATTGCTTGTTTTATCATTTGTGCAAAATGACATCACTGAAGTAGACGACAATTTGCATGCTTTTAAACTGTTATTCAGAAATCATGTTGTGGTGTATGGATCGGAGCGTCATTAAAACAAAGTATACGTTTACAAAAAAATTAAAATATATGTGTGAAATCTACCGGTTGCATTGGTTTTCTTGTATTTCTGAAAACGTTTGACAAAACGGGACCTTTAGTGTCGATGATAAATTCTCAAAATGGCGATTGGCTTCCAAACTGTTGTCAGGGTGTATGGTCTCCAATGTTATTAGTTTCCTACTAAAATTGAAAACAAAACTGAAAGGTGAGGAAATGACCTTTAATGCTTATTTCTGTCTTCAATACCTATTATCTAAGAAAAGTGTAATTATTTTCTCTCTTTTCTGAAGTTGGGGTGTTTATCAATGCCGTCTGTGGCAGCTTATTGTGGGTTTGCAACTCTAGACGTACAGATGCATGTAAAAATATTTGCTACCTAACTATATTTAGTTATAGAAAATTTAAAAATTACCTGACCTGCAGGAGAAATATCCCACTAAAAAGTGACTTCTTACTTCTAAAAATTAAAACTACATGGAGACCAGTGCATGCAATTCATTGTTATCATGCAAAGTTACGAATTATGGTAATCTTTCGGTAAAGTCTGGAATAAAAACATATCAAAATATTTAAGCATTTCACCATGTAAGAGAAAAATAAACTTAAAGGAAGTAATATGCATTTTGGAAAGATTGTATAAGTTTAATTTAACCTTTGTTGACAAGAGCTATGTCATGTCAACCCGACTGAGTCCGGGACGATGTTGCCGGAAGGGAAAGGTCGTTTAATGAAATTCGTCTGTTACCCATCTCCAGGTGACTTTTCCAATTACTTGTGGAACACAAAAGTAAAATTCCAACATTAGTGTTTCTTGGGATGGCTTCACTTGAAATAATTCTTCCGAAAACAATCGAACGTGATAGAGCGTCCCCATGTACATGCACAATCTCTTTAGGATGACCGTGCTGAGCTCAAGTTCCGGGAAGCTTGCAGCATGACCTTTTACTTTCAGGCGCTAATTAATTACGAGCACGGACGTGTCTGCGCGGGGTTAAGATTGCACAAGGCGGGGTGCATGGGAACAAACATAGCGCTGCAATACTGTACCCATGGTAACAACGTTATGCACCAGGCGTGGGGGCGATAAATCCGGAAAGTACATAAGTAATTAAGAGGGTACTTTTTTCTGACGGAAATTACATTAAGTGGGTTTTCGTTGTCACTGTCGAGAGGCTTGATAGTACCAAGGACTGAGTACTGGTAACCTTGGCCTAAGCAGTTTGATTTCTATCTTGCATTGTGTGCAGTTTAATAACTGTACTCACGTATGGTAACGGAAGAAGTTTTCCAACTTTTTTTCAGACCACACTTTTCTGACCCCCTTTTCGAAGCCTTACGTGTTGAATTATTCAGTGGTGCGCTGAGGATATGTCTTAGGGCAAGGGGCGGATGGGGGGGCGGAACGGGGACCACGCCTTTCAAATGAGCCAAATTGTTCCCTAAAGAAGAGCCAAATTTTCTTGTTTTAATATTAATTACACAAAGGTTATTTTTGTCTTTTTCATCCCTCTCCCTTCCAAAGTGTGTAAAAAAGTCTAAAATGTAGTCCCTCCGCTCAGAATGAAAATAAAAGATTACATGAAAAAATTCAATTTTGTTGCCCCAACAAGTTCCCCGAACCGAAAATTTGGTTCTGCTTGCGCCCTTATGGGTGTGTGGGGACCCTAATTTACCCCAAAATAGCTCATGATGCCCCAGCCTCCTCCCCTGTTAGGCCACAGGGGACTGGAATGCATATATACGTCGATGCTAGTAGTTAAAGATATATTTGTATATTTTACATTTTAGTTTTGGTTAAAAAAAAGGCCTTGTCTTCCATTTCCTTTCGATAACCGGTTGTTTGTTCCCGGCGTTCGAGCGGCCGACCCACGAACAACAAATCAAGTGGTTCGTGAACATACGAGAACAAGCCGCCCGAACTCAGCCTGAGAGTAGGGGAAGGAGTTCTTACACTGGGGTGAGACGATTGGTACTGCAGGTAGCTGTGGGAATCTGTGGGTTCGTAATGCACGATTGTGCCAAGTTTCCGCGCACAGATCTAGACGAGCACGTCGAGGAAGGTAACAGAGAGTTGTGACACATCAGATGTGTAGCGCAGTTGTTGGGTGAAAAGCATCCGCAAATGCTACGGAATTCTCAACGTCATCACGCGTACCGGTGATAGCACCAACTATATCATCGATGTATCGCCGGTAATATGGCGACGCGCCAACAAACACCTGGTCTCACTGTTGCGCAGCACTTTTGCGCACCGCCACATTCTCTCGGTGACGTAAGCGTCTGCATCCTGCGGAAAGCGTCATCCGATGTACAGCGTAAGGAACTGGAGCAGCGCGTCATTTTCGAACTTGGAACGCTGCATCCAGGGGGAATGAACTTGGATTTTTCCGCGTTCATGCAGAACTGAATCTGCTTGCCCTGAAGAAGGTACTCAGTTACCGAAAGCTCGGCAATCATATATTTCGGAGCACTGATTTAATCTTATATTTTGGTCGATATTCTGATCACGCAGCCCTTCCATAGTTTTTACCGTGACTGGTAAGCAAAGTTACCACTGTGACGTAGAAAGAACAGGCGGTTTACACAGATTACAATGAGGAGGTTGCTGTTGTCATGGTAACTGCGAGGAGACTATGGCGTGATTCAAATCATTTAGCCTCCTTTCCACTATGCTGAGTGCATCATTGCAACCTGGTCCCATCGGTCCTGGCTGAAGTCGTTGCTCTCCTTTGAATTACTTCATGAAATTAGACCGTCATGGTAAATAAAATGTCAACAACGATGTGCAATTTACGCCTTCTTTTGCTGAGTACCCCGATGATAGTTTTGTCTTCAAGCAGCGTCGAAGGGGCAGCATGTTGCGCCCTGGCAGTGGCCGAAGCCGGGGAGGATTTTACCGCACTCCGAGACAAGACATTCGCTGCCTTCAGACAGGAATGCCGGGTGAAGGATAGCACCCGTAAGTAGTTCTACCAAAACCTTTATCAGTAATTATTCTGTTCGAGAAATCTGATAATTTTTTCCTTGGCAACATTCTGCCATTGTCATTTTTTTCTGAAGAGTTTCTGATATCGGTTTCAGTTTTCCAAAGTTCCCCCTTTTAACCACTTGACACTGGATCACGTGTTAACGCACCTAAGATAATTTTCCTCATATAAATTTTGTTTGACGGAGGCCGTGTACACAAAGAATTCTTTGTTTGTTTCCGCGGTTGACGCTATAGTACGCGTAACAAATTTATTCCTTAACCCTAACATTCCCAAATCCTCCATTTCAATACGATTTTACATACACCCTAGGGGGTTAGGGTTAATCTACATGTATGGTCTTTGCGTACACGCAAGCGGGATGCGTGCAAGAACCCACTTCGAAAACTTACTACCATCTGTCTTTCTTTTGCCGCTTGGGGTGCACTTCAACTCGGGGCGGATAGCATCAGAGCAGTGTCAGCAAAACAGGCATATAAACGCATAGACCGCCAGTCATGCGCGTATAACCCCGATTTTGAAAAGTATCCGGTTCGTAAGTGTGACGTCACTTCAGTTTAAACCACACCCACTACACACGTGCACTGTACATAGGGTTACGTGATTGATCGCCGTTTATGTGGAACCATGGAACCGGAAGTTAACGCGCAACTTCTGCGATCGTCCAATGAGAGCCTGCGAATCGTGGCGCGTCCGCCTTTGTGACGAAGTCACTTACGAACCGGATGGGCAAACATTGGGCGGAGAAATATAGAAGGGCTGCGTAGCACCGTGATCAGAATATCGACAAGAATATAATATTAAATCAGTGCTCTGGAATATGTGATTGCCGAGCTTTCGGTAACTGAGTACCTGCTTAAGGTCAAGTAGACTCAGTTCTGAATGAACGCGGAAAAATCCACGTTCATTCCCCCTGGATGCAGCGTTCCAAGTTCGAAAATGACGCGCTGCTCCAGTTCCTTACGCTGTACATCAGATGACGCTTTCCGCAGAATGCAGACGCTTACGTCACCGAGACAATGTGGCGGTGCGCAAAAGTGCTGCACGACAGTGAGACCATGCAGGTGTTTGTTGGCGCACACTGTGCAAGTGTTCCGCGAAGCGATCACCAAAGCTACGCTTGGTCTCTCCGATGTACATGTACAGTTTACCTAGGCGACGACATGTAATGCAATAAAGCACATTACTAGTAATGCGTGTATGATCCCCGAGTATGCTGTAGCTACCACGGGGGCCGACGACCGACAGGCTGTTAACTATGTAGGGGCAGGTGTTACATCTGGGGCGCTGGCAAGGGGAATTGCTGCCTCCTTTTGACGGCGAGACGGAATCCAACCGGGAACGTACAACCATGTCCCCAACCGAACGATCGCACCTAAACGCGCAAATCGGGGGTTCAGCGAAAATGGAAGCTGTGGCCGCCTCATTTCCGAGTATACGGAAATGTTTGAGAAGAATATTACGTACCGGGATGTTTCGAGGGTGGTATGTGAGTACGAGGGGGACGCGATCACGTTGATTGGCCCCGGTGGGTTTCAGAGCCGTTTCGCGCGGGATTGAAGATACGGCGTTGAAGGCAGCGTCTGTGATAACCGGAGGGTAACCGCGCTGATGAAAGAAATCTGGCATTTTCTTCCCACGCGCTGAGAACTCCTCATCAAGGAAGTTGGATATCAGTTCAGTGGGACAACTACAAGCAGACAAGATGGGGCGGCCTGGCTTTCCAGATTTGTGAATTTTGGGTAGCAAGTAGAAGACTGCCGTACCAGTTTGGTTGCGTTAGGGGGGAGGTCACCAGAGTCAATGAAACTTCGGACAAGTGCTGGCAACAGTATCTCGATGCTCTTCTGTAAGGGCGGAACCCGGTTCGTAAGTGACTTCGTCACAAAGGCAAACGCGCCACGGTTTGCAGGCTCTCATTGGACAATCGCTGAAGGTGCGCGTTACCTTCCGGTTCCACGATTCCATGCAAACGGCGAGCAATACATGTGCAGTGCACGTGTGCAGTGGGCGTGGTTTAAACTGAAGTGACGTCACACTTACGAACCGGACAGTGGATGACAGCGCGTTCAATGCATTACGCGCAACGCATATTGCCTGTATTTGTTTACATGTGCTTCCAAATACGTCCACCATTTGGCTCTTCGGTACTACTGTCTCTTCTTTTCAACTGTTGCGACCGCCTTGTTTTGAACCCCTGTGGGCCAGATTAAGTAAATAGAGGGGGTTTTTACAATCGAAAAATGGCTTCATAGAATTTTATGGCTGGAATTCTTCAAGTGTGCGTTAATTCCCTATATACCGAGGAGTGAATTTGCCCATGGTCTTTATTTTAGTCGGGTGCCGCGAAAACCCCCCAAAAACCTGCGGTTTTGAATAGGACCTGGTGGTCTATGCGTTTATGATTATGTCTGTGGTCAGCACACAGCAATAACATGACATACTCGACTCCATATATGTAAGCGTTGTTCTGACTAATCCGTTTTGATTCACCGTTTGGTTTCTCGTTTATCCTGAAGCTTGCCCGTTTACCACTGAGCCAGCCACGCCGCATCAGTTTGATTTTGTCCTGAGGCCTATCATCCCGCCTTTTCGTTTGGATTTCACTCTCAGGGCCCCGAAGGATGCGATAGTAGCACTGGCAGAAGACATGACCGAAGACTCCATCTTCGCCGAGATAGGTAACAACGTTGGTTTTTAAAAAAATTCAGTCACAACTTAGTATAACCTTAGGATTCTCACGATTTGAATTTAGTGGTGTGTGTTTTTTCTTGTCCCATCTCATGCTTCCCCAACTTCGCTCACAAGCCTTGTGAATTTTGACCACCAAACTGTAGGGCGTAAGACTAGAAGAACAAAGTGTTGATAATATGCATTTATTGGAATCAATATAAGATGTGCTCAAGCACCGAGTTATCCATTATTTACACATTTGCTCTCACCGCTCATTAGATCTAGAATGGAGAGTGGGACCACCCCCTGTAAAATATCCACAGGCGGACCGTGTGAGGATTGCGGAAGCTCTCTGCTAATTTTCAGGCTCTATCGACGAAAATAATGATTAGGACGGGGATTACATAATGAAGGGAGATAATCGGAAAGGCATAGGCTATGATAATATAGGTTTTCCCAGTTGTTTAGCACTTTTTTCATTTAATTTCGTCAAAGAGGGGTCACTCGCCTTAAATGTTTACTCCAGTTTCAAAATAACACCACTAGATTTCACTTTCACAGCACAGGGAAAAAAAACCACTCAATCGTCCTACTTATTGTCATTGTCGTCTCACTGCTATGTTGAATTGGCGTTAAATTCCGAAAAACAAATTCATGTTTTTTCATCCACTTTTCAAATAACACCAAAACCCTAAGAAATAACACCATGAAGTAAAAGCAGGATGGCGGGACAGAGAGTTTGGCGTTTGATATAATTTCTTCTCTCCCAACATCATGTTGAGCCCAAAGCTGGGTGATCGCTTTTCAATTACCCCCCCCCACCAAAAGCGCGATGCCCCGTCAACCATCAGAAACGTGTGACATTTTTCGTCTTTTTGTAATATTCGTACCATTCTACGTCACTCCTTGAATTTGACTAGCTTGAAAATCGGAAGACTCTAATGTCCAACAGCTGGAACACATTCGGACATTAGCAAAAACAAAAACACATCAGCAAGGTTTCAAGAATAACCATGGCTGGAGACAGTTCCACAATATTCTCAGCATCGAAAGCAGGGCGCACCTCTGCTTTTGCTGCATTTACACCTGATTTCACCTGAGGGAACTGCTAGTGGCTACGTTGCAATATGCAAAATTCTAACAGGAAACACTGGCAAAGCTGTCGGGGAATGAAACCATTTATCGTTGTCAGGGGTCACAATGCTTGACTGGATAAGCAGGAAACTTTTGAGCGATCCTTACATGCTAGAAGGAAAGGGAAAGTCAGTGTCTATTGCATAAATATTAATCTTCCAATACGGGCAAATATGCAGTGCAGTGCGCCACCAAAAGGTCGTCACGGAGAGGCCTTTTCGCAGTGCATTATGGGATAAACGGTCGACAAAGTCTCATTCGTTAACTGCGCTGTGCGCCGAAAGCTTTCCTTTTTCCTAAGTTTTGTTTATCTTGGTTGAAATTCGAAATTGCTTATTGCGAAAGGGTGTCAGGTAGTCAATGATGGTTTTGAGTGGTGCAGGGAACGCCTCAGTCAAATATCCTCAAATTAAGTACAAATTGCGCTTATCCCGGCAGCGCGTGTCGACAGTAAACTTGAAAAGTGGCCTGTCTTAGACAAACTCTTAGTGGCGGGCTGTATTGTGACTCGTCCGTATTCTAATCTTCATTTTAGTCTTAGGCTTCTAACAAAAGTGCCTCAGATAATTCGCTCTTCCTTTGTATATTTCAAAAACTAACACAATAGCATCGGTTATTGCGACAACTAAGCCGACCCGCTTTCTTTAAAATGTGCATCGCGTCCTCGTTTTTCTCAATCTATACTGTCGACCTACTTCTTTAGAAGTCCAGTCACTGTCCAGATCTTGCTTTTAAAATCTTAAAAAGATTCCTGCAAATCTACTTTAACCTGTAACGCCATATTGGGTAATACTCCACTGTTAGATTTTGGTTTTAGACGCTTACTCGTCACATTAGACCTGATTCTGTATAACTATAATGATATACATTTCTCTGTAGGAATTGGCAGTTGGGGAAATGTAAAATCAACCATTAGACCCTGCTATACGATCTTGCATGGATGCTTCGATTTACTAGGAGGCAATACTGTGCACGATGAGGCCGGCATCGTCAGCGACGTTGAAAGTCGGCCCTTCTGGATCGAGTACAAAGGGGGCGTGGTGACTGTCGGCAAGGGGGGACAGACGGAAGCTTTCATGGAGTGGGACGCCGCAAGCTACCACGATAAATTCCCCGTTCCTGTACACGTTGGGATCTCTACTTACCAGTCTTATGGCAATTGGGTATTTTACACGTTCTGCAAATAAATTTGCCAACTTCAGTAATGTGGACTGTATTATATTGTAGAGCTATAGGCCAACCGTAAAGAGTTTTGATTCGGCCACTTCGGTCGGTTTCTCAAGTGAAATTCTTTGATGTTTACATGGTTTTCTGGTTAGACTTAGGCCCTATATTCATATTAACTGACATTAATTTTAGTGAAATGCATTCTATTCTTGATTAAAACTAGTTTTAATTGCTCTGTAGAATACGTTTTCATGACACTTTCATGGTATAGAAGTTTGCAATGTATATTCTTCATACTAAGAGTGACATCCATGATTGGTCACAGTAAGAGTGACATCCGTGATTGGTCACAGTAAGAGTGACATCCGTGATTGGTCACAGTAATAGTGACATCCATAATTGGTCATAGTAAGAGTGATATCCATGATTGGTCTTCTGCAGGATAAGAATTATCCCGCAGTACTCTGGTACCATTCTTTTTGGTTTGTTACAGGAAACCAAAACGTTATTTCCTGGCACCCAATGTCTTCACCTTGTTGACTAAATACAAGTAAAATCTAAAAGATATGCTTGAAATTTTACTCAGTCTGCATGATACAACGATGAAGCGCATTCGTCAGTTCCGCCAATTCACTCTGAAACAGCTCTCCTAGCAAACCGTTTAAAGTCATCTTACCATTAAAGATATTCCACGTCCTTTAGAATGTTTGAACATACAAAAAGCTGGGTAAGTTTGTGCCCAACGTTAGGTAGCAGGTTAATCGCTTAACTGTTGGTCAGAAAGATCAAAACGCTTGGAAAAAAAAGTGGTTGTAAAATAACATTTTCTACAACCGTTAGGTGAAATGAGACAAGTTTGCCCATATTTTTGGAGAAAAATCAATATGTTTGCCCAACAGTTAGGCGATTCACCTGGTTCCTAACGCTGGGTGAAAAAATTGCCCAAATGTTAAAAAAAAAAAGAAAGAAAGAGAGAGAGAGAGAGAGAGAGCCTTCTTCTGAATTTGAAATTAAGCAATCTGTCCCGTTATAATGCTGCTGTGGAATAAAACAAATTCTCTTAGTATCTAGCTTGTTATGAATGCACGCGCAGTCTCTGTACGCGTAGCAGATTATGTAATGATACCACACGCGACTCTGCGTGTGACTAGCTTATGACCCCAAAATTTTCTAGAGCTATTCCTAAGTTTTCTGGTGCAAGTTCTGGAGGTCTGATGTAAGAATATGTATCGTTAAAAGTTTACTTTTAAAAACTTACGGAATAATAAGAAGTTTGTAGAAAATGAGAAATTTCTAGAAGAGTTGAAGACTGAGAAATGCGGGCTATGGCAGACAAAGACATAGAGAGACGCGCGCACACCTAGAGAGGCTGTAGGAGTCAGCTCTACCACTCAACGAGATCTGTGAGAGATCATTGACTCGTTAGCTTCAGCACCAATTCAACCTGTGGTGACGAGTCGTCTGTGGAACGACACCTGTAAAAAAAATTCGTCCAGATCAAGTGAATTAGTGCAGAGCTGAACTTTGTTCCAGAAGACACAGTTTGTGACCTGAATCCAGTTCCAGATTGTGGGATCATCAAGTTCCCGTATTTGCGACGGTCATCACGCCCTCGCAGTTACGTCTCGAGCCCGGTCATTCCTATTGGAGGTGATCTTCGCCCCCGTCGCAGCTCTTTTTTGCACCGTCAAGAACCAAACTGTTTTCCGGCATCTCTGGAGTCCAGCATTCCTCACCGTAGTGCCTACCAAGCCCTTGCACGTAAAATCTTCTTGTTTACATAAGATCTTTTCTTGATTCTTCATTGTAAACTAGTTCCAATCAACACTTTTCTTTGTTATCCTTATTTTTGACAAGCTAGGTGTAACATTCTCATTAAATCATACTTGTTAGTTGTTAGTCGTATCAGTGTGATTTTGTGTGATTTCTTTGTTGCATCGGAAAAAATACAAGCTTTAGAATAATAGCCATTCTTAATTGGAGTTTTTTGGATCGTAACAAAGTTTCTAAGTTTGCTTTTAAAATCTCTGTCCTTTTGCCATCTCCAACTCTGACCCGAGCTGCTGTTGCTCTCGACGCTGAAAGAAACAAAAAGGAGACGGTATTCAACAAATGGTAAATAAATGGAAAAAATTAGAGATCGTAATTCTGTCGCTTCGCAATTGTCTGCTTTGGTTTTGCATTATTGTAATGATATCTTTAAGGTGTGTCGTTCTTTTTTTCTCGTTTTACGCTATGCGATGCAAAAAACATTGCAGTGAGATTATTATTCACCCAGGATTTGCACAGTGTATGCGCAGGTAATTCCTTTACCGACTGCATGAGATCACTATGGTGACTTGTCATATGATTTACTGATTGACCTCCACAGAAATACATATCGATTGACTCCTGCAGCGCTGCTCCTTTGTGGCCTTAAGATCTGGTTTTTGTTTGACCTTCTCGGCAATGACAATGCATTATGGATTAGACGATTAACCAAGAACGCATTTTATGAACAATGTAATTTAATAACTGCTCCAGCCAGGGCTCAATTAAGCATTTTGTTGGTCCAGGGCACCACTTTTCCGAAGGCCCTATTCTGTCACAAATATAATAATCAATTTCAAAGCGTTGGTTGGCGCACCTTCCATTTTCATAGGCTTCGAAAATCGAAAGTTAACAACGAGAGGCACATTGTACGCTCCCACTGTGGGGCGTTGAATTCAACATCCTTTGCTGAATTTTAACACCGCAGTTTGGACAGCGATGCGTAGGCCTTCTTTTCGGGGGACCCCTGAATTTCCCGTGGGCCCTAATGCGTTTCACTTGCGTCCACATAGTGACGGTAGTGTATGTAGTCATACGTCCATCTCTGATCTGTATACATTTACTCTGGCGTCCACATAGTAACGGTAGTGTATGTAGTCATAAGATTTGAAATAAGGTATTATAAATCAAAATCACGTTTCAATGACAAAAAAATGGACAATCATTTCCATGAAATACGTTTTTTGCTGACACTTCAACCATGAAATAGTAACGAGGTCAGAATCAGGGTTTGAAGTTCATCCATCCTCCACTGACAAATCATATCCAATATTTCAGCCTGACGAATAAAAACGATATTTCAAGTCTCTTTTAAAACTTGCAATTGGCTTATTATTTGTTTTAAAGGCTACTTGCAAATATGTCCGGGACTTGCTTAGGAGAAAGAACTGGAAAAACAAAACTTATTAAACTTAAAACGTTTGACTGGTTCACTTCCAACTGATGCACGGAATCCACAAATTGTCATCCAATCTGATTGTGCGACGAGAATTGATCAAAAAGCTTGAAAAATGGTTAACTCGGTATCAGGAATGGTTCGCTCAATTAGGGTCGAGGTCGACGAGAATGAATCATAGGCACCGAGTCTGCTCGTTATCGGCCTAATATGGAGGGCGCTATTTACGGGTGATAAAGGTGCACTGAACTAATTCAAGCTCCATTGAAAATAGTGTAAAATCAACCAAGTTTGGAGCCCCATGGCAGGCAACTGAAGTCCCTGAGGCCTCTCAAACAAAAATCAATGTGTTGTTTGGTCCTCCAGATTTCATTTGATTTTCAATTTTTAGTAGGTTAACCAATGAATTTTTTAATTATCCGCCCCAAACAAACTCACCCCCCAAAAAGTGAATGTTGCCAAGCCCTCCCAGCGGCCATTTTTCAAATGACATCCCTCACCTTCCTGGGGCTCTTCTGACTAATTTTCAATCCCATTTTTGTCTGCTTTGCCCCCAGATGGGTGCCCCTGAATCTACAGAGATGATCCTGAGCCATACTGACACAATCCCACCATTTCTTGGCCCAAACAGACCCCTCTTTTCGAAACAATCTCTGGGGGTACTTTTTGTACGCCTCGGCCTGGCGGAGAATTTTCCTTGAATTGGGACACTGCACCCATAAGTTTTGGAACCATATTAATAAAATACATATCAACCGACAGCAGCGGGCGCAAGACCAAAATTTAGGGAGAAGCAGTTCTGTCCCATGCTGTTTTTCCTTTTATTGTAACTTTTGGACGAGATTGGAAGCTAATTTCGGGGTCGGTTGTTGTTCTTTTCTACTGTCTTTTAAAACCTTTATAATTTATTGGGGAGTAGAAAACATATCTATATATAAAAATATATAGTCCTAGGTCTATGGGAGAAATTAATCATGGTGGGTTTTGACTTGCTAGCGCCACCAAGGCCAAAACACGACCTTTTTACTTCAATTACTTGAACATCTGTTTTCATTGCGTTGTTTCCATAGTGACAGGTTGGCCACTTCCCAACTTAATTACTGACTGAGTCCTATTCATGCATGGAGTGTCATTACCAGGAGAGATTGAATCGCTGGGCGAACCATTACTTCCCCCAGTGAAAGGATTCCTCTATGTGCATTTTGATACGCAGCTTGTCATTTTCTGGTTCATTGGAATGCTGGTAAACTGCCAATAAAACAGTAGTGTCTCCAACTCCAACTAGTGAATTGCTTCCCGGAATCTAATGAATTGCTTCCCGGAAGATACTTTCTTTGTTTTCTAAAGCATCGTATTTTGGAGCGAATGCAACCGCCTATCTTGAAATGCAGTAAATGCGTTCACCTTGTTTCTTTACATTTTCTGGATAATGCATGCAGAGATCTAGATTTTGTTTATAACAGTAACATGACGAATTTGTGTTCGCGGGAGTGGTTCCTCACCTGAAATATACGGATGGCTATTCACATAATAAGACTGTCTCCATCGGATACGCCACTGATGGCATTACAGTCAGAACATGGTGAAACAACGTACTTCTTGGGAATGTGTCAGGTTTTTGGAGCTTCTTAATTGTTTTCCCAAAGCAGAAGAGAAACAATTCTAGGGAAGCACTCTATTCAAGATTTGTAAGATTTCAGGAGATACAAGGCCTTAAAGAGTGTATTCTCCGTTCACATCGGTCTGCAAACACCGCCTTATTTGCATAATCATAAATATGATATCATTCCCACTCTAAAAAACCGAAATTCTTTGATAATTTCCAGTTAACAGTAATTGATTGTACATTTCACATTTTCTGTGTGCAAAATCTAAGAAAAAGATTATAGGACCACTATAGATGATATCTGTTGCATTATCCTAAACATTTTGGCGCAAAAATGAATTTCACTTTTGCTAACTGTGACTAGAAGTTATAGTGTGTGATATAAATTTCGAAACTACTCTGGCATTCATCGACAAACGACGCCGCGGTGGATCTGCAAGGCAAGGGGTTGGTGTTGACATTGACTTCATCACCCGACCTGTTTGGGGTTCAGGACTTAATACGTCATGAAGTGACGTCATTTAGTACTTAATAATCATCAAGTGTCACGCCCCTTTTTATAATCAAAGAAAAAAGTAGAATCCGGGCAAAGTTAATAACTTTAGACATTTCGATAACATCGATAGTGTCTGTTACAAAAAAAAGAAATTGTTAATGACGTCATCACTAAAGAAGCCCAATATTTGCCTAAAGCACTTCCTGTCCAAGGTTAACCACGGTTTCAACCCAGCACCAACACCGACAGTCTAATTCCGTTGAAAAAGCTTAACGGCTTTTACCCCTTTTAAAATAAGCCTACTTCCGGTTTCAATCGGAAGGAAGGGTCATGTCATTTGACCTACACGAGACGAATTCAAGACCACATTTTATCCTGGCACTTGCTGCAAACAGAATGTTGCGGGAGGCCGCGGTTGATTTTATATGGATTTTTATATATTTAACGGAATATTTAAATATTCAAAATTTAAATAAAAAATCAGGTGATGGCGTCATCATGACGTAAATATTTTCGAATTATCTTTGTTTTACAGTTAGTCCTTGCTGTAAGTTTGACGAGGCACGAAAACAGTGACTCGAAAACGTGTACAAAGTCATTGGGCTGAATAAATAGAAAAAAATCAATAATAAATCACTTGATTACGTCATCATGACATCATTATTCTATGCACATCTTTAGACAAGGGTCCTTCAATGATGTACGTTTGATGAAGATCCAAAGTTGCCAAGGGACTAAAGTGGGTGGTGGAAGAAACGTGTAGGGGATTTGTGTCATCATCAGAAGAAGAAAAAACTAGAGAGAAGTGTTTGTAAACAAGTACAAACACAGAGCTGCTTCGGGACTGTTTTACCAACATGATAAGTATTGTTGATCAAAGCTCTCAAACTAACCCAAATGCTGGCTTGAAAACGTGTACAAAGTCAAGGGGCTGAAATAAATATTGAAAAAACAAGAGTAAATCACATGACGACGTCATCATGACGTCATTTATTTACGATAATTTCTGTATCAAGATCTTTGTTGGCTGTCACTTTGAAAACGATCAAACATCCGAAAGGGTTCAAAATTGTGCCTTGGAAACGTGTACAAAGTTAAGGGGCAAAAAACCCCATTTGGAGAAACACCGCTCTTTTAAGTTTGTGTCACGTGATTTGCGCTTAAACTGAACAATTTTATGAAACATTACTTCATATGCAGACTCTTAGGCATATTACAAATAAAATAACAGAGCGTAAAGTACCCGATTTCTCCTTCGTTCTGATAGTAATCTTGCGCCAAAGTTAAAGACTACTTGTTCACTTTTATTAAGTAGAAAAACGTGTACAAAACCTATGGGCAAATATAAAATATTGAAAAATGAGTATAA
This sequence comes from Acanthaster planci, assembly GCF_054643075.1. Classification (NCBI taxonomy): domain Eukaryota; kingdom Metazoa; phylum Echinodermata; class Asteroidea; order Valvatida; family Acanthasteridae; genus Acanthaster; species Acanthaster planci. The sequence continues at coordinate 3,366,298 of NC_141786.1, read as the reverse complement.
AATAAGGCAATGACGTCATCATGACGTCATCCCTTTGAAATAAATCATGCATCAGGGTCTTTGTTGGCTTTTACTTTGGGAACGATCAAACACTGCAAAGTTACCGAAATTGTCGCTGAAAAACGTGTACAAAGTCAATGGGTTATAAACTTGTTTGCAGAAACACTACTCCTTTAAGTTCATGTCACGTGATTTGCGCTTAAATTGAACAATTTTTATGAAATATTACTTCATATTCGGACTCTTAGGCATATTTCAAATAAAATAACAGAGCGTAAAGTACCCAATTTCTCCTTGTTTTTATAGTAATCTTGCGCCAAAGTTAAAGACTACTTGTTCACTTGTGTTAAGTAGAAAAACGTGTACAAAACCTATGGGGAAAAATTAAATATTCAAAAATGAATATAAATAAGGTGATGATGTCATCATGACGTCATCCCTTTGCAATAAATCTTGCATCAGGGTCTTCCTTGGCTATCACTTTGGGAACGATCAAAGACTGCAAAGTTACCAAAATTGTCGCTCAAAAACGTGTACAAAGTCAATGGGCTAGAAACACGTGTGCAGGAAAACTGCTCCTTTAATTTCATGTCACGTGATTTTTGTCTAAACTGGGAAAAACTTATGAAATATTATTTAATATTTGCATACTTGGGTATATTTGCGATCGAACGGAAGGGAAAATTTAGTCTGATTTCTTCTTCGTTCTGGTTGTAATTCTCGGTCGAAGTTGAGGACTGCTCATGCATTATGCGGGACAATGTGTGTACAAACCCTATGTTGTGTAACAACGCCATCCATGGTTCAATATGGGACAGTTTCTTGACAATTGAAAGCCCAGGCAGGTGTGACCGTAATTCTGCAATAGCGCCCTCATAGCCTGATATAGGACAGTCCGAAAACTGTGTGCAATCTGTGTACAAAGTCTATGGGGGAAAATAATTCTTAAAAAATCAATAATAAATATACTACTTCAGTTATCACTGTGAATTTCTTTTAGGACCGTCCTTGGATAATCACACAACTATCTTCCAAGTTTGAAATTGTTCTGATTTTCCTAGGTGCCGAAGTGTAGGGGTAGAAGAAGTTGGCTGAAGAAGAAGAAAAAAAAAAAAAGGAAAAAAAAAAAACAAGACCGATTACAATACTGGTTCGGCTAAACTGCCGAACCAGCTAAAAAAGGAAAGAAAAAAAAACAGAACGATTACAATACCTGGTTCAGCTGAACTGCCGAACCAGCTAAAAAAGGAAAGAAAAAAAAAAAAAAAACAGAACGATTACAATACCTAGTTCGGCTGAACTGCCGAACCAGCTAAAAACAGAACAAAAAGAATTCCTTTTTTGCAACTTGCGAAAAAGCCAATTACTCTATACAGAGTCCAAATAAAATTTTGAATACTTTTAAATGTCTCCGAAACCAAGGAAAGTCATTTATCAACGAGATTACCTATGAAGGCAACATGCCCAAACCGCTATACCGCCATCATAATCATCAGCCCATGATTCTGGAGGGCAACCAGAAGGTTACGATACAGTAGACATCTCTCAAGTAGCCTCTATATGGTTCATATGTTGGCCGAAATATCACCCTTGGTAGGAGTTTATTTGATGCCATTAGCTGGCTCTATTATTATTTTGTTATGATAGCTGTGTACGTTTTCTTTGATAACACTGATTTATATTGTTGCTTTTGTGCTAACGGCCAGCCCTGGTGTACTTCCCAGTGGAAGGCAACATTACGACTGCGACTTAGGAGGAGCAGGTCCTATTCACATATCAAAAGACGAGGAACTTATGCCCTGGTAATTATGACGTGATCCAATCATGCGCATATAACGTACGTACTTACTGAATTCACTCTCCACTGTGCTTGGAGCGTATTGCAACATTTCAATGACCGTATCGGTACTGGCAGAAGTTGCCGCTCTCCTCTGAATTACGTACATGAAATCAAACATTGTCAGTATGCTTACGCCAAGTTATGGTTTGGGCCTCATTTTTCTGTGTTATCTGATGATAATTCTGTCTTTGAGGAGCGTCGAAGGGGCAGCATGTAGCGCCCGAGCAGTGGCCGAAGCCGGAGAGGATTTTGCCGCTCTCCGTGACAAGACTTTCACTGCATTCAGAAAAAAATGCCGAGGGAGAAAAAGAGCCGAGACCGCCTTCAGTAGCAGCTGTAAGTAGCTTTATATAATTCTTCCCAAAATAATATGTTATTCAAGAAATGTGTCAATATCAATACAGTTCCAGCTTTCGGAAGGCATTTATTCAATTTAGGCTTAAACATTCCATGTTATTTATATAGTCGCTTTAACATCGCTTGTCGTCATTGTTCATGATTACAAAGTATCCCCTCCAAACAATGACGATTGTCTGTGCATTTGATAATGTTGTTTCAAAAATATTTATCGTGGGGGGACTCATATGGTGCGACACAAAATCTGGTTACGAAAACTTAGAGCGAGAAAATTTGCTCACCGATCCACCTCAAAGTGTGGAAACAACTGGGAGGGGGAGAGGCGGTGTCGGAATGGGGCGATGTCGGAAACTTTTCAAAGAAACCTAGGTTACTTCTGTCAGAAAATTCGCTCTATTCAGGCCTACCCTCTTTGAAGTGAGCGCCTTGCACGATAGGTAGTTACCGTAATTAAGCATTAGCCTAGTCACAGTAACTTTTGTGAAGAGTCAAAGTGAGATGGGTTCACCTTGGGCAACGATACCCCGAAATGTTTACAAATGTTTCGAACCACAATTTTGTCCAAAAGAGCTCAAAATGCAATGTATACCCAAATACACTCACTGACTATTTGCTGTCCTGAGTGGCCAATTACACACACATACAAGAACGTAAACACGTAAACATGAATGTAAACCTCAGTTAACTGAAGAAAATACAATAAGCTAGGCCACTGACACATCAGCATCCTTGATCTTACCCGACAGAGCCTTAGAGAAAGTATCAAAAAGTTTCAACTGCCAAAATCGTCTCTGACAAAAACAACCGTATATCCATGGAAAAAAAGGCGGTGGATTAAATCCCCTTACAATTTTATAATATGAAAGTACTTTTTAAAATTCCCGATCTCACCAAAAAAATATTGCAACTTTCGGCTAATCACTTCGTCACTGAGTAAGATTTTTATAGACCTCATAATTATGCACGCATGCGCACAAATGTCCTTGGCGGCAAGAAGTGTGAGCGGGCCACTTTGATGATCATTTTCTCTCAGGTTTTCTGGTTATGTTAATTTTTTTTCTTCAGAAAATCCCATTGAATAGTTTTGCTATTAGTTTCTAATCTAAGCGGAATTTTTAATGCTCTGTAAAAAGACTTTATAATCGTGATTTTTCCTGTGCGCACGAGACCGCCGTTTCTTAGTGTGGACCCTTTCCATTGTAAGTAGTATAAACTACAATGTTAGTGTTTTTGGAGCCAGCCTGTCCATTTATAAAAACATGTACTGATGTTTAATGTACATGTACCAGTACTGTACCCATTCGATTCGCTGTTTTCTGCACTTGGGGAAGAACCCGATCTCTTTCTCTTTGTAATCTGCACTTTGTCTTGTACAACCCCGAACACAACAACTGGATACCATTTCTTTTGGTAATACTCCAAGCTATTACCAAGTTCAATAGTAAGCTACGTACGTACAGTATACTAACAGCCCGCTCACACGTCTTGCCGCTAAGGCTATTTGTGCGCAAGCGTGCATAATTATGAATTTATTAGTGAAGAGGTCTATGGCAGCCATGTTGGGTTGCAAAGAAAGCATAGCATAGTTTACAGGCAATATCAACTTGAAAATAATGTTTATTTATGCATGTTGCAATTGGCATGGACGGTGTTCAATGGGGATTAAACATGAGTCTGACTGGTCTGAAACGTGTAAGACCGGCTGGGCTTTCGGAAATGATATTAGCCGAACCAAAGGCGATCAGTACATATTTCCTCACCGTTTTCACGAAGAGGCAAAGTTGCCCCTAAATCACGATATCTTTTAAAATTTCTGATTTTTCTTTTCAACCTGTATAATGCCTACTACTTGGTGTAATAATTTTTTGCCAAATCCATTGAAATCAGCGAAATCACGATGATCCCCGTAGAGCAAATTTCAAATTAACCGTACTTTCTGTTCACAAAGAAACAACGTTGTCTTCCTTAGGTAATATGTTAGCAGTAAAGGGCAAAACCATGGGCACAACACTTTTGTTTTTACCGTTTTCACGAAAGACAATGTTGACTCTGGCACTTATGGAAATGCAACAATAATTGCACATGGCACGCGCTATAGCAAACACGTGTACTGTCCATGCCGTTTTAATTGACGAAGAAACAAACATCACTCAAATTTTAGCGTTTTCACGAACACAAAACGTGTTTGTTTAAAAAGTAAACACATTAAATTGATTTCTGTAAACATCGTTTTGCAGTTTTTTGTCATATAAGATCCCGGGATGTAGTATTGGATGAGGCAAAGGAATGCAATTTACTGGGAAAATAAGCGTTTGTAAAGAAGACCAACTCAGATGCGATTTTCTCCAAACTAAGTTTTACTCTCCGGCGAGACTTTTGTCTATTCGTGAAAACGGTGACGATTTATTCTATTCCGTCGCCATTTATCCATTATGTTTGTTATCTTCCTATTCTTATTCACTGGCCATTGCCGCTAGAAAACGACACAAAATAAGTGAAAGAGCGCCGTATGGTGTTGCTCAGAAAGGGGGTGGCTTTTCTTGTTTCACTGGACAATTTTCTATTCAATTTCACAAGCTATTGCCTCCATAGCATGATTTGTCTTCTCCCCAAACACCTCAAGACAGAGAACACACTTCGCGCTCCAGTCTAAATAATTATCGCTGTTGCTTCTGTGCCAAATAACAGACCTGGAGTTGGAGGTTTTATTAACAGAATTCAGCAAGTTAGAAGCCATAAATTCCAATGCTCGATGAGACCTAACAGAGAAAGTCAACAATCGGTCCTGGTAATATTGTACCTTGCTTTGGTTAAGAAGGTTACATTTGTTGCTCCTTGTAACAGTTCTAAATCACAATTCAATCATAATGTTTTTAACGTAATTCCCTCACTCAAAAAATTCCTGGGCTTCTATTACGTCGCATCAAAATAGATCTGGTCAACGGGTCAAAAATACGCCAGAAGATTCCGTTTATTATTTCTCTTATGATCTTAAATCACATTTAAAAATGGCTAAAGCGTATTTTGTCCGTTGTACTGAATTTCTTTGATCTTCAAAACCCATCGGCATGTGCGTGGGAGAGGGGAATATGTAGCTTCTTTCCTAAAAATGATATAATTTATTTCAACACTCCGCCGTCATACAAATCATCGAGTGTAATCTAGCACTGAAGTAGAAATACATGTACACATTTGTCATTGTTTGTGCCTACTTTTGTTACTCGCTGTTGATTTATCAACCGTTTTAGACCGACCTTGATGGACAGGAATGGGTAAAACTGTCTTTGATATTTGTGAATAGACAGACACTGCATAAAAGCAAGATTCAAAACAGCAATTTCATGTGCAGTATCTCGGTATAATAGCATTGTTTTCAATAGTCTGTGTTACTAATTTGAGTCCAGTCCACAGTCTGTAGTCAATGCGCTATCCAGCAACCATCCTTTTTTTACCCACGCATTAACACACATTGAGTTCTGAGAAATTATCAAGTTCAAAGCAATTCGAGGGCAATTGACTGAATACGAAAATCAAGTCGTTTCATATGTGTTATAAGATTAAATTGGCTATTTATAACGCAGGTAGTGCATGTGCATTCTAGAAACATGATGGATTTCAAATTGCTTTAGTGCAAGTTTGTAGTTACACAATTTTCTAAAATCATAGATTTCAGATTTTTAAATAGCTTTGAATAACTGACTGATTATCTAATAGAAAGGAAACAGCTATACGGTCCTCAAACATGTAATTACGCAAGTCTGGGCCACATGTGGCTCTTTTAAAATGTTGATTTTTTTGTGTGTACATTACAACAGACCCATAGAATGCTTAACGATGTCCATACAGCTGGGTCAAAGTATAATCTGCTTTATTAGGTTTTCACTTTGTCCTTTATTTATGGACCTCAAGCTGGATCAAGAGAGGGCGCTATTTTCTAAACAACAGAAGCTTCGGGTAGGTTCGAGCGACGACTACAGTTAACTATAGTTCGACTAACGCCCAAACGACGAATGGTTTGGACTATGGAAGCGACTTAATACTAGCCTGTGAAACCTGGTGTGCTACTTTTTTCAGTAGCTGGGGTACCATGATTCATGAAGAGGGGACAATGCAGTACACTATTTAAGACATTTCAAAAACGGTATTCCATTAAGTCGCTTCGATAGCTTAGTTGGTAGTGACTTGAACTACAGATTCATAGTCCCTGGTTCGAATCCGACCCATGTGTGCTATTCAATTTACCATTTTTATCATTGTGTTTGGGATTTCTTTTTTCAATTGATGCAGAAAGAGAGTCCAAGCGAAAACCCTCTAAGAGTCTTGAAAAAAATAGCAGACCAGGTTTCACGGGTTAGTATCTAGTCACTTCCTTGGACTATCTAGTCGGCCATTTGGGACAAGGCCCAATGGCACAGTCGCACCGCTGGTTATCAATAGCCGATTTCATTTATCATTGCAGAGGGAACCATTCGCATTAAAATAACTGTACGAGATTTCAATGACCATGTACGCTGCGAGAATCGCAGCAAACAGTGAAACGTGAGTATTAAACGATGAGATTTAAAAAAAATTGACCAACAAGGGTCGTTTGAGTGTAACAGAATTGCGCACGCCCATCGTTAAAAAGCATCTGACTACCGGTCGAACTATAGTTCGCGCCCAAACTTGCCCTCCTTTGGTTGGAACTGATCCCCGCTGGTTCACGAACTAGGAAATGCATGCGTTAGGGTCGCATCGCTACCAACAAAATGAACGGTCCAAACCAATACAGTGTTTTTCAAACAATGAGGATGTGCTTCTGCTCGAGGTGGATAGTTTTCACGGAGTTTCTGATGATGCATGTCTCGGATTTGGAGCGTCCGCATGGAGTGACTTCCATTATTACACAAAGAGAGAGCGCTCATTCAATAAATTAAAGGGACTGCAAAGTTAGAAACTGCAGTGAAGCTGCAGATGTCACCCTAAATGTAACTTTGCAATCTCAGAGTCAACAACCGTCTGCTCGCTGAGTCTTTGTAATGTCTCCTTTTATTTTGAAGCCTGCTCGTTTACCACTGAACCCGCTAGGCCGCACAGGTTCGATTTCGTCCTGCGGCCAATCATCCCGCCGTTTCGTTTGAATTTCAAGGTCAAGGCCAAAGCGGACGCCATAGTAGCTCTGGCAGAAAGCGAAACGGAGGCCTCTGTCTTTGCCGAGATAGGTAATACCAACACACTTCTCTGTTTTAATTTGTGATTTAATTGTGCCTGAGGCAAAATAATTAGGTTTATTTCATGTATTGTCCTCAGATTTCGAAAGGGCTTTCCATGTTTTTTACGCTTGTGTTGACTTATTACTTTTTCGCTCATAGTTGGTTTTGGTATCCACTTTTCTTAGCAAACTAATTGGTATTATGCATACAAAGTACTCCCCAAAAAGTTCAGAATTTGCCGTCCTCTGTAAGAACAAAGTGGGTCATTTTTTTTCTTGGGGGGATTTTGTTTTGGGGTACCAAAGTTAATGTAATTTTTGGCCTTTCTGAGGTGTGAGGCTGAATGTTAGGGATGGTTGCATGCTTTAGGCAGATGAAGAATAGAATTAAGTCTCAAATTCTGATCCTGTCTTTACCTGAACGAATACAGTTGTTCCAACGTCCACCACTGTGCCTATGCCTATTAAGATGTCCTTCTCCTTTCCTTTGTACATTGGAGGATGACGTTTCTCTAATTTACAATTTCTTGATTATTTGGAAGTTCGAATTCAGGGGGATATGTGTTGTTAGAAGACACACTAACAGTAGTTTTGGTAATTTTCCTGTAGCACATGCTTAAATCCTTCATTTCTTTCGACTAACCAGATTTGCTTTCATGACTTAACTCTACGTCTCAATTTTGCTCTTAAAATCTCCAGACACTAGGTAAACTTTATTCTTCTGGGTTAAATTGTGGACTTCAATCACGTCCCGTTCGCACACCGACATTGTACTTTGTGAGTAAATATACTTCTCTGTTTGTAGGAATCGGCGGCTGGTCAAATTCCAAATCATCAATTAGAGACTGCTTTTCACAGATATGCCCAATGTTGCTCGGAGACGATGCTGTACACGATGAGACAGGCATCATCAGCGATGTGGAAAGTCGGCCCTTCTGGATCGAGTACAAAGGGGGCGTGGTGACTGTCGGCAAGGGGGGACAGACGGAAGCTTTCATGGAGTGGGACGCTGACGCGTACCACATGAAATCACCCGTTTCTGTGCACGTCGGAATTTCTACCTATCGCAACAACCGTGGCAACTGGATATTTTACCAGTTTTGCCCATAAATTTGCAAAATCATAAAGGCTATGTATTAATACATGTGTCTCGTTACCGTTCCTTAGATAAAATAAGCCTCATTATTATCGTACAACCATTGTACAAAGTTTATTGGTAAGTCAGCGCTAAGGTGAAAGGAAATATAATTTCATTATAGAGCAAATACGTTTTTTCATTCGTAAAGTAATAGGTCTTAATGGTTCCTCCCTCCCCCTGCAAAAAAAGAAGAAACTATAGAGAGAAATTACAGCGAGGGCCATCAGCTGACATATTCACATGCACCTTCTGAAATTTCTTTAAGATCAGAGAAAAATGAGGTTAGTAAGAGAACGATTCATTTCAACTGCTGAATGAAATGATCCATGTTGCTCAATGCGACGTATGAATAAGGGGCACCCCGTGTTAATCCCATAGTTCTCATTAATTTTAAAAGTAAATTCTACATTTACCCATAAAAGAATTCATTGTATAGCAGACTTATCTAGCATCTTCGTAGCAACAGTCTCGTAAAGCACGTAGACTATGTGTTTTAACCTAGGGCGAAACGGGGGGGGGGGGGGCAACGGGGACCACGCCCCCCCTCCCCAAGATGACGATTTCCTTTTTTTAATCAGTCAGAGTGAAGTTATTATTTTGCTTACAGGAAATCGTTTCAGAGAAGCCGCTTAATTGTGACTTGTGCGATGAGTTCAAGCAAATATGCACAGGGGACGCTGCTTGCCCCCCCTCCCCACCAATTTAGGTTTTGGATCCGGCCTTGCTTCCAACACGCCCGACAAAGGACTATTTACACCTTTTCTCGGGTTTCGAGGGTCTAGCCATTCTGGGCAACTTTCACAAACGCGGCTTTCCTTCTACAATAACGCAGCAAAAACGCCTTAGTTCCACAACCATGCAACTGGTCTATTCTTTCGTTCGACCAGCAGCGGCTCCACCGTGGATCTTCACAGGTACCCTTTGCCAGCTGACCGGCAAAGCGGCTGCAATATGATTCAAATCAACAGACTCACTGCAGTCTGCCGTGATACACACTGATGGTATATGTTATTTCAAAAAAGCAAAGTCATTCGGGAACAAAGCATCCGCACGTGAACTTGAAGACCAACCAGGTGATCCCGCCACTGGCGTCTCTCCTCATTGAATCTGAGGGAGTAGTTGTTGTTACGGAGGGTCATGCCTTCCTCACCTTTTTCCAGTTGCTCCATTAAGTGCTTTCCTAGTTTGGTTGTCGTACCTGTACAGGTTAACGCTGCTCTACACAAGAAGCGATATCTGGAAAGCACAATCCTCGCTGGCATTTTTGTTACATTAAAAGAAAAAAGTTATCGCCCACTAACGAGGTGAGGGGTATTTGGGGGTCCCGATTTACTAGACAAGCGAGAAATTTAACCTGGCAGGCAGGTGCAGCTGTGCAAAGCTGACCTATAACAATCGAGTGTGTGCCATATTGAGTATCAATCATTTGACAGTTCTGGCAACATACCTGCACACACAAAGTTTGGTGTCGTGCACATCTTCAGCATTTACCCTCTTCTGAAATTACGTTTGCAAGAGATATTTCTTTGATGTGCAGTCTCCATGGTTAACTCAGAGAATATGATGCAAAGGGTGGTTGCCTACCGAATTAATTGCTGGCTCAGAGCCTAGCTGCACGTGCCACAAGGCCCTATTGAGTTTGCAATGCATGTTACTGTCGTCCTCAGAGGTGTCCGATCGATAGGTGAGCTGTCATGTACATGTATTTCCCTTTTGAATTAGATGAATTCACGGTCTACCGGCAAAATGTTCGTCTTTCGCTCATTATTTCTGTGTAATTTCCATTTGCTTTAAATTGGTATTAACATTAGAGGACGACTTCAAGATATGGCTGGCAGCAATACTTAATTAATGAGGATCCGTTCAATAGCAATAAACCTTTAAGCATGGGAGCTGGATGCCCGTTCTGACGTCTGCCCCCTCCTCAATTTAATAACGTCCTATGATGATGACTTCAGCTCAGTAACATCACAATTTCTTATACCTGTGGATTTATTGCATTTCCATGCATTCTCAGGATCACGAGTAACCAAAGCTTCGGCCAATGAACTTTGTTTGCTCCGTGCGTTCTAAAGCAGAAAAATTCATTTTGGGAACCGCATGCCAATTCATGGTGTGTCCTTGTTCCTGGATAGGGTTTTTACACTTAATTTTTTCCTCCTCATGAAAGGCTGTACTACTGTTTCTGGCGCTTTTAATTGCTAAAAATAGTAACGGGAATGCCTGAACTATACAGTTCTAAAAATGTTTCAACTTTTTGAACTTTAGAAGATAATTATGCAAAGGCACAATTTGATGGACATATGTTATCAAGAGCTTAATAACAATTTTATCCGTTAAATTATTCATTGCTATGGTGGAACAGAACGGCACGCTCACAGAAAACTGTTTTTACTGTATTTAGTCCATCAGGATGAAAATGCCTTCAAAAATATGAATAATGCATGTAATTGTTCAGTTCAGTTGTAATTGTTAAGTGGTAGATTGGAATAACAAATTAAAATCGATGTACTGCCAGTCGGTAAAGTTACTGAAGGGATTAAAATCAGTTAAGGACTAATTTCAATGATGGACTAATCTATTACCGGTAGTTGTCAATTGACAAATAAACATCGTCATGTAAATGGATATGACAAATTGATTTTACAGGACAAAGTCTTTGACAAAATAGTGTAGATACTGTCACTAATCGAAATTTACCTAGGGTTTGACTTCATTTTGCTTGACGATTTTTGCTTGCCAGGTTTCCTGCACTCGCCTTACTGAAAAGCACGCGACATGAATGGACACCATTTTTGCAATCAGCCTGCTATGTGTCCCTACGACTCTGTTTCACCAATAAGTTGCTTCTGCTCAAGGCAAATACACAATTCATAGCGAGAAACGCGCCGTTATTGTCAGGGTAACTGAAGGCAAAGTATAATGGCGATCCATACATCAAATAATATTTACTCCCCTCTGTGCTTGGAGCATATTGCAACATTTCAATGACCGTATCGGTGCTGGCAGAAGTTGTCGCTCTCCTCCAAATTGCTTAGCTGATACTTAACATTCACAGTATACAATGCTAACACCAAGTTATGTTTTGAGCGTCGTTTTTCTACGTTGTCTGATGATAAGTCTATTTTTAAGCAGCGTCGAAGGGGCAGCATGTAGTGCCCTAGCAGTGGCCGAAGCCAGAGAAGATTTTGTCGCTCTACGAGACAAGACTTTGACTACCTTCAGAAAAGGAATGCCGTGGGAAGAATAGAGTCGAGCAAACATCAGATTGCAGTTGTAAGTAGTTAAACCCAAATCTTCCTAAATTTGTTGGTATTAGCATAGTTCCAGCTTTTCAGTAGGTCTTAGTTCCATTCATGGCTCGCAGGGTCTATGTCAAATATACTGCCAAGCAGAATTTGTGACATCTTTCGCCAAGTTTATGGAGATCTTTATCCGGGGGGGTCTTGGCTCAAATTGCATAACACAATCTTCTCCCTAAACTTAGCATGAGAAAACTTTGCTGTCTAATCTGCCATAGGAATATGGAAACAACTGTGTCAGAAAAATGAAAGGGGAGGGAAGAAGAGGCAGTTTCATAAGGGGTTGTCGGAAACTTCTTTACATGAAACCTTGCAAATTTCAAGAATGCTCGCGCTATTTATCCTGTTTGAAGTGTGTCGTTGTGCAATTAATAATAACCCGTAATTACACACTACTACTTTATCCGTTAAACTGAATTGATTGTCCTTTTGGTACCAACTCACCGTGAAGGCCGTGCAAGTTTATGCGCGTTTGACGCGGAGCACGCTGAGTACGCGCGACAAATTTATCCGGTAAGTGACTTCGTCACAAAGGCGGACGCGCCACGATTTGCAGGCTCCCATTGGATGATCGCTGAAGTTGCTCAATGCATGTAACTCTATGTGCAGTGTATCTGCAGTGGGCGTGGTTTAAACTGAAGTGACGTCACACTTACGAACCGGATTCTGGAACGTATTGTCTTTGCGTACGCGCAGAATGCGTGCAAGAACTTGGTTGTGACCATCCGGTTTTTTCGCCGATTAGGGGTGCACTTCAGTTCAGGGCGGATTCACAGTTGTAACAAAGGCTAAGTTCGGGTGGCTTGTTCTCGTATGTTCACGACCAGCTTGATTTGTTATTCTTGATTCAGCCGCTCGAACGCTGGGAACGTACAACGGGTTATCGCTGGCAGTTAGTGACTATTAACATGCAACATGTTACGTTATTCGAGAGTTAATGTTCAGAAAAATGGGCTGAATTCTTTTGTGTTTAAACAGAAACATTCATTTCTGTGTTATGAAGAATAATTAATGATACTTTTTCAAAATTTCCTATAGTCTCTGGCTTTGTATGCCATCACTTTACTTGTTGCCATGTTTGCAGCTGTTCAAAAATCAAAATCTCACGAGTTTTTCCGTGTGTTCTTGCAAAACGCTGACGAGGAGGTGGTGTGTGATCCCGTTCCGAGAACAGTGTTCTTGAGTCGTGTTCCCGCCGTTCGAGCGCGAGAACAAGAAACCCGTGTCAAGAACAGGCCGCCCAAACTCGACCAAAGTGAGAGGGGTTCACCTGTAGCCCCAACGTTTAAAGCATTGTCGAGCAGAATCTGCTCAAAACAGCTTAAAATGCAGTGTATATCCTAACACATTCTCTAGCTCTTGCTATCCAAAGCGGTCATTAAATTACACACAAATTTCATTGACGTCACTATCAGAAGTTGTGAAGGAAAGTTAACAAGAGAGTAAACAAACCCTATAAACTTTACAATATGTAACGACTTTTTACAAGTTCCGATCTCACAGTGATAATATTGCAACTTTTTGACTACGTCTCTGAGCAAGACTTCATTGGCAGACATGTTGGACTGCACAGCAACCATACACGTTGTTTGAATAAGAACCTGTTGACAAAACAGACCAAGAAATATGTACCACAAAAGAAGGGACTAGAATTGTACCCGAAAGTGTGTGATTAGACCAACTTCAAACTGTTTTAGTTGCATGTTGTCCTTCAACAAACCAATAAAAAAACTAAAATTCAAGAATACGAAAATAAATAAAATAAGAAAATAAACTATTTAGGCGAATGCCCAAAATTGAAAAGGCTCCAACAGTGAGCTTTCTTCCTCAAACACGGACAAAACCACAAACAACAAAATGTAAAATAGTCACCGAAATACAAAATGACAGAATTTGAATATGAAGTTGACTAGGACATGTTTGAAAGGTCTACATTAATAAGAATGAAATATGTATCTGACCGGTCTGGTACATATGTATAAGATCGTCTGGGCTTTGGGAGTTGATAATGACCCAAAGACATTTTTATTCCAGTTATTAAAAAAAATTGTTTAATCCAGCAACCCCCCAAAATATTCGTATTTAAACTTCAATAAGAGAGTTGTTTCCCTGCACGACGAGAGAGTTGATTCACTGTGCGATGAGAGAGTTGTTTTACTGCGCGGTAAAGAGTAGTTTCACTGCGCGATGAGAGTTGTTTGGCAGCGTATAGAGAGCTGTTCGGCAGCGCAGTGACTCTTGTTCAAAGGCGCAGTTAGCTTTCTTAAGGTTGCACTACACTAATACGAGCCCGTATATAACAGCGCAAAACCTAGGAGAAATTACGCCGCCTAGTGACGCCCAGAAAAATGATGGCCTCAGGTACCTGAAACAGACTTTTTGCATCGCATGTTTTGTATTTTATATCTATAAATAGTCTAATTCACTCACCATCCATGCCCGTCCTACCTACTTTCCCCCTTCCAAGTTCAGATATTCTCCTTTCTATACATGGTCATGTTATTCGTTTTACAGTCTTATGCATGTTTGCTATGGCATCATGCCATGTGCTATATGATAGTTGTAGGTTTGATTACTTTTTAATTATTTTGTGTATGTATCAATTTCATGGAATTTTCTCGTTTTGATTTTTTGTCAATGCCATTTTAATTCAGCTCTATGGCTGCGAGAATATGGATAATGAAATAAAGCGTAAACCATGAATAAATAATGATAATTATGAATTCATGAAATAACATCGCATAATCACATAAAAACAGCAATATCGTGTGGAATATATCAATTTAAATGTATTGTTTTCAATAGTCTGCTTTGAGTCATTAATTCGTTTCTTGTTTATGCTGTAGCCTGCTCGTTCAGCACTGAGCCAGCCAGCCCACCTAGGTTTGATTTCGTCCTGCGGCCAATCATCCCGCCGTTTCGTTTGGAATTCACGGTCAAGGCAAACGCGGACGCCTTGGTAGCTTTGGCAGAAAGCCAAACAAAAGGGTCCATCTTTGCCGAGATAGGTAATATTTATGCACTTTTTTGATTGTAAGCTTGTTTTATTTCAGAAGCTTGTCTAGGGCAATTGTTTTTCTTTTCCCCCTTATTATCAATTGTTTAACCTTTTGATACATGAATTGTTAGTATTGTTTTAGAATTTTTCTATATTGTTGCATGTATAAATATATATATCTATATATATCTATATATATAGTCTTATAATTTGCTGGTTGATCTTTTATTTCTAACAAACCTTAATGAAATGAAATGAAGAGAAGTCCGTCAAAGTAGTCCCTTCCACTTGACATTTATAACCAACACAGTTGTTCCCTTATCCGGCATCAGGAAAAGATTCTTTCATATCGTGCATTAAAAGATTGCATTTCTCTTATCTGTAATATTATTGTCCAACAAGTTCGAAATTCAGGGGGTTTTGTATTTCTGTGTCGCTTGTGGTTTTGGGAGTGCTTTTTGCTTTTATGATCTAAACTTGCTGTCCAAATTTTGATTTTAAAACCTCCTGCCCGGTTACGCTATACTGGGTAAATCCTGTACTTTAGGGTTAGATTTTGGATTTCACTCACCCTCCGTTCACACATTGACCTTGCACTTAGCGAGAAAATGTTGTAACGACAACCTATCGGAGGCCAACCGCCAGTAAGGGAAAACGAGCTACATGTAAGTTTAGTTTAATGGTGGAAAACGGAGCAACAATGGAAATACAAAAACGAAATCCACGTACCTTTTATCAACAGTAACTAGTTAAAAAGGCGCTTCTTCACCTACAGAAAAAAATGATTAGAGCACCAAGGAAGGTCTCATTAGGTTATAAATTGGAGGAAATTACACGTTGTATATAAAAGAAATAAAAGAACATAGATGTACATGTAGTTACTGCGCAGACCATTGAACCGCTTCCAAAAAATAAAGAAAGAAAGAAATGACCCTGGTGGTGTAAAGCAACACAAACTAAGACCTTTCAAATAACAAAAGATGCATAGAAACATGGGTAGGCACCAATGTGCTGAAAATGTGAGACCAAATTACACATCACCTTCCACTACCACACCCTGGCCGCAAATTCACTCACACACAACAATGCTGCAGTCACCTTTACAGCTTGCAGTGAAAGGTATTCAAAAAGAAAGTAGCATAACTGCTTATAAAACAAAAACCAGAAAGGAATTCTTAAGACTGCAGCGAACAACCCAGACTAGCATTTATGAACACACTGAACAAAAGGGGCCGTGCCGTTCCATGGCCGTAACTGTATAGAGGGATTTCACATCAGCGCCGTCTGCTCATATCCGCATCGTAATCGAGGCTCTCTGTGTTGAACTTGGCCGCGCGCGCCCCCGGAGTCGACACAGTACATGCAGTATCTCGTTCGTATGTGATGCTACTTCAGTTTAAACCACGCCCACTGCACAAGATACACGGCCATCGCAGGTATGTTAGTTCGAGGTAATTTGCCATTATTTTTTCTTTTGATTTTACGTGTCGCGTCATCCTGAAAGACTCTTTCACCAAAAGTTGAAGCCGAAAAAGTCTGAATTTAGCATACCTTTATGTACTTTGTGTCGACTCCTTACTTTCAATCGTCTGATCGTATTAAGGGGAATTGAAGCTTACACATACAGCCTCGTTTTGAAACGCGGAAGTGCACAGATCGACACTAAAAGCATCGTATTGGAATCCCTCTATATAAAAAACCTGCTTTAAAGGAGCAACTGCTTGTCATTAAAAAGAAAGTAATAGACTCAACTTCTGTTACAGTATACTTTGTTTGTAGGAATCGGCGGATGGTCAAATTCCAAATCATCAATTAGAGCCTGCCTTCACAGATATGCGCAATGTTGCTCTGAGACGATGCTGTACACGATGAGATAGGCATCATCAGCGCTGTGGAAAGTCGGCCCTTCTGGATCGAGTACAAAGGGGGCGTGGTGACTGTCGGCAAGGGGGGACAGACGGAAGCTTTCATGGAGTGGGACGCTAATGCGTACCACATGAAATCACCCGTTCCTGTGCACGTCGGAATTTCTACCTTCCGCGTTTACCATGGCAGTTGGACATTTTACCAGTTTTGCCCATAATTTTTGCTTATCTATTTAAATGAAGTAATTGTGCTGTTTTCGAGTTTTTGCCGGTAGTTTCCATTTTGGTCACTTCGGTTTGCTTGTTCTGTGCGGAATGTTTGGTATTTTATTACTTTAATTTCATTTCTGACTATTGTTAGACTGTCAAACCATTCATTCCTGCATTTAGTTGTAAATTTGAACGAGAAATGGACAGGCCTGGATGGAGGCAAAGGCTCTACAAGCTCTGATTATCATTAGAGGATTGTTTTTCATGCTAGATAATGGGACTCAGTAGGAATTCACTTGGAGCTCGGTGTGATATGACGACCGCACACGTACAATGCTCTTACGCGCATGAATTCAAAAGCGCCGCGTTCATGTATCCATTATTTCCAAAAATGGCTTCCAGTGATTCGAGGTCTGTGCCCCTGTCTCTCCTCAGAAAATAGAGGAGGAAAATGTCTAGTGGTAGTCAGCCCTTTTCAGTGTTAGCCACTGACTCTGTGCGACTTTTCGTCCGTACCTGTCTGTACAGAGATTAGTGGAGCATCCGAATAGCTTCCAAGGACAACCCTGACCTAACAATGGTCGTAGTTCGCTAGTGAGACTTTGGGGACAAGGTTGAACCCGAGTCAGCATCTGAGAAGCTACTGAAATGCACCCTAATGACTGTTTTTATTCCAAATGTTTTATTTGGTTCATTTACTCCGAGCCATACAAAACTTTCCGTTGGAAACATAATTGTGTGGGCGTCAAGGAAAATTCACAATTTGTTAGGGATCACCAGTGTCTGCCTTTACAACTCTATTCTTTGGTTTTTAGTTATTTTCATAGTTTTTCGAAGTGTCTGTCAGTATTTTCCTCGATTTCGGCGACTATTCTTCTGAATGAGTTACAATATTTAGAATAAAAATATTCATTTCCCGGGAAAACAGACATTTCCTAAGTACGCATAGGTCCTTCAGCGACTACATCTGATCACTATGGTAACTTGTAAATTGAACCCCGCAGAAACACACGTATATATCGATTGAGCGTTTGTCGTGCAGCGCCGAGTTTTAATGGCCTTTGGAATTTTCATGCCTTGAATTCGTGATTGGATGTTAAGCAAGCAATCAATTGCAGGTACGCACTAAGAACTGAAGAAATGTCCCGGCCAGGGTTCGATTCAGTCTTTTTCAGGCCCAGGCCACACTCTGAACATCTGACAAAAGAAGCACAGTGTACCCACAAAAGACCCTCATTGTTAGTGCACTGTGTTTCTTTTGTAAATTTTTTGAGTACCATTAGTGTTTTCCAGGCCCTACTCCGTCTCGGGCAGAAAAAAAAGTCAAAGCTTTGTTACGCTGGAGCCTTGGATTTCACGTTGAAGCTAAGCTGAACTAATAATCTGTATCCCCTGACTAGTTTGAAGCTTTTCCTAAATAAAAAAAAAAAATTCCTCAGCGCAAAAGGAGAGGCACAACTCCGTAGGCCTAAATTATTTCTGTACCCTAAATGTTTCTGGGGGGCTGGTACAGTTTGACATTTGCGACATGAACCGCAAAAGGTCACATCAATATGCATAAGCATAATAATTATGATCATGTTGATATTAATTGGAATCAGGTGTAGGGTAAAATGCATGACAGAAGATGACATTTTGTATGGGCATAGCATATGGTCAGAAAGTATGGTACAAGATGATCTTGTGTGTGGGATGAACATCAATATGAAATTGTACAGGGTCAGACAACGTGGCACAATTTGACACGTCCTATGAAATGATTCTGCAATCATTTCATCGTACAGGATGAAAACAGGATTAAATAGGACGATAAAAATAGACAATTGAGTCATAAGTGTTGTGATGTCACGGAAAAATACAAACTGGCTTACAGGGAGGTTCCGCAGTAAATGAGGAGTAGGAAGCGATAACCCCCAAACAAAGGGCCTTACGCACCGTCTGATAATGATACGGACAATGAACAGTATGTAGTAAGTGATCCTTGTCAGCGGACTATTGTGTTAATGATCATAATTATTGTGTACTCAGCAGACATATTTCTGGCCTATTTGCGTGGGTGCGCCCATAGTGGACCGCGTTCGACGCAATTACGTCATTTGTCAATCTGCGCATAAGCCTCGTTCTCTGGCCCGGCTACTGCCCCAGAATACAGGACGCGTCCAGAGCATTTTTGCTGTTCACCTCAAGCACGTCGTTCACAGAAGAATCCATTTTCCAAATGGATAAAACCTCGGAGATATGTTTTCATAACTTGTTCGTTATATTTATCATCATAAAGTAACATAAATTCATCATCATCCAACATTTCACCAAAATAACCAAAAACGAAGTGCTTCACGGAGTTTATGGAGGTTGGCCATGACAGGTAGGTATAGCTGAGCGATCACTAGTTCAAAATGGCGCACTCTTGTGAATATACATTGTAAGACGTCATGTGACGTCACTACGCCGCGCGTGAACGCGTGTCAACCGAAATCGAAACAGTTTCAAAGGAAGTGAACAAGGGTGTGTTGACTGTTTGAACGTCCGCTGTTGACGAGAGCGGCCACACAATCGATAACACTCTATGGGCCCGCGGGAGCGTTATGTGTTGACAAGTGCTACCTACCCACTACCGTGGCCTTGCATGAGACGAGTAATGACTTCCCATTAAGTATTGTACTGTTAAAATTAAGCAAAATTCACACATACTTTCCAGAAAACTCTACTGTGCAAAAACGCTGGTATCTCTATCAGTGTATTAAAATTGACATCTACCTAAAATTCTCTCCATGCTGGTCGCAAAATACTACTTGAATAAATCAGCAAACGGACCACTCGTCCATGAAGCTGTATAAAATCAAACAATAAGAAAAGATGGGGAGTGGCTCTGTTGATGCTGATAACAAATCATACCCCCTCCATATAAAAACAGTTCACGGCAGCAATCTTCTTGGAATAATTCTTTTAAAAACCCGTTAGCAAAAAACCGATCATTCCTTGAACCTTGCTTGCACTTCTATTTTGATAGGTTAATCTCTTGTTTGTGTTAGCAGGGAGGGTTTTGGCCAAGTTCCAGGGCGGGGAAAGTAGTACAATGTTACAATTGTTATGGGGAGTGCTTAATTAATGAACAGTGTGTTATTAGTCTAAGTGTGATAATAATTCCAAGTTTCCCCCATTAGCCTGTCGGGTTTCCCTTATTTTCGTAGCCATTCAAATACTTCTTTTAATTAACTTGAGAAAACAGTCTGGAATAAACGACAATCATGGTGGCAGCCGAACTCCACTTCACCAAACTTAAAACGTAGAGGCGACATGTATGATTACGCCCCCTCCCCATACACACATTGGAGAACCAGTGATGCGTAGTTTCTACTAAAAAGGCTTCCTTGCTGGGATAATTGCGCCCTCTCTTGGCACAGCTTGAGGCCCACACTGTTTACAGATTTCAAGGTCTTAATTCATGGACTTGAACCCTTGGCCCCTTGTGATTAAATGGAAATATTTATTTTTTTACCATCTGTTATGTTTCTATTATTACGTGATGTCGTATAACTGTCCCATTTTGCTCTATTAGGTAGATAAAATTGTTTATCGTTAGATTTGTTTTGTATATAATTTGCATTTTTCCGTCTATAGGAGTCGGTGGTTGGGGAATTTAAAAATCATCCATCAGAACCTGCTACACTGAAATCACCGAATGCTATGAATTGCCTGGAGGTGATTCTGTGTACGACAAGGCAACCTTCATCAGTGACGTGGAAAGTCGGCCTTTCTGGATCGAGTACAAAGGGGCCGTTGTCACTGTCACAAAGGGGAGCGGCGGAAGCTTTCATGAAATGGGACGCTGATTTGCACCTCATGAAGGCGCACGGTCTTGTATACGTTGGAATTTTGTACTTACGAAAAAACATCGGCTGTCGGACATTCTATCAGTTTTGCCCATAAATTTGCAAATCAATTAAAGAACTGCCTTCTAATAATTGTTTTTATTTATACATTGTGGCCTCATCAATTACAAAACTGCTTTCTATGAGGGCTCTGATACGATTTTTGAACATAATTAATTAATTGGTTAATTAATTAATTAAAACAAGGGGTATAAACACTGTAAAACACAGAGCACAACTAAATCTAGCAAGTAAAATGTAAAAGGTAATACATTAAAATGACTAGGTATTACAAAACACCATACAAAACACTAGCATTCCCTCCGCCCAGGAGTTAAAATACAAAATAAGTATATTTTAAAATAAAAATGTGAGATGAAACATGGAGTAAAATACGGAAAACAAAAACGAAAACAAAAAGAGAAAAAATATAAATATCTTCAAATATCACGTGACAAAATAACTCGGACGAAACTGTTAAATACGTTAAAACTCACTAAAACTCTACAACCGACTTGCCAGATAAATACCTAGCGCTCACCCCAGAACTCACATCCAGGACCTGCTTGGACCGCTTTCCAGGACACCATTGTGAGCCCGATGTAAACCACTGAATATGTGAAGTTTACAAATACATAAACAATCTTAGTCCATCATATCTCAAGTTACCCTTTGACAAACCATGTCACGCTGCTGATACATGTGCTGAGACAAAGGGATCATTACATCTGTCCGCTGTTCCCAAGTCCAATGCTGCCAAACGTACTTTTCAGAACTTTGGGACTATGGGTTGGAACAAACTCTCAGAGAGAGAGGCAAAAACGCTTAACAAAAATCTCCTTAATTAATTAAAATCTTTTACATGTTGTCTACCTGTCCCAAATACAATGTAATTTCTTTAATATAAGTAGTATTTTCTATACTGTAATATTGTTTTATTAGGTTTTCTATGCACTTTCATTAAAAATTTGTCGGAATAGACATTTTCACCTACTTGACTAAATGTAATCAATACCACCACTTGTGGACCGCCTTGGCCACGGTGATCGCGTATATCTTTATGGGTAGCTTCAACCATGTGCATGGATATTTTCTTGGTAGTAGTATCAACGTGATTAGACCAGGACATTTATTCATCAAGAGTAACTCCAAGATATTTAAACAAATAAACTCTTTCAATGGGTTAATCACCTAAGACAACCTGCACGTGGGAAAATGTTGGTAATCTTGGACGACAGCCAAAAATCCTTTTTTTTATTCACATTAATTGTCAGTTTGTGGCTCATCAACCATTGCACTAAAGACCATTCTTCGTGTCATAATTAATGTTATCGGGAGATGTGTCGTCAAACATTATCATAGTGGCACTGAGATACACGAGGGCAAACTTTTAATGAAAACAATGAAGAGACGGGGGCCGGGAACGGAACCCTGCGGAATCCCAACATCCAATTTCATTCAGATGTAGCACCATCGATCTGCGTGGCCTGCATTCTTCATGAAAGGTAAGATTCAAATCATTTTAGTTCTTATCCTCTGACTCTATTTTCATAGTTTAGACAAAAGAATCTTATAGTAAACTGTGTCGAATGCTTTCTTAAGATCTAAAAATTAGCATCCGTTAACTTCCCATTGTTCATAATTATTGTTAAGGATGTGATCAGTGATATCTAAGACTGCTGTTTGAGTGGAGTGACAGGTTCTAAAGTCTGATTGCTCAAACCTAAAAAAATCAGTTCTTGTTAGGAAATGTGAAGAGCTGATCGTTTACTGCTCTTTCAAGAAGATTTTCAGGTTTTGGGCAAGTATTTTTTAGACGGCCGCTCGTTTTGCTGTTTGATGGGTGTATTATTTACCTCACAAATCTCTGTCTCTCTATAGGCGACACAACTACTCGACACGACGGCACGACAGCTCCTTTGCATTAGAGAGTTTCGGCAGAAACCCGCCGCGCGCACCCTAAACGTGAAGTCGAGATTTCGCTGCCGACGTCATCCATTCATGCCCACCAATTTTGCGGTGTGACGGCCACGGACACGTTTAGACGCAAAGAGGAGTTGTTCCACGTACGTATTGTGTTTATGTAGTTTTTAACATTTCTCTAGCATTTGTACCAACTGACAAAGATTTTTCTGACAATTTAAGTGCTGTAGGTTGTTAGCCTGTGGAAAAGAAAGAGAAAAAGTACAGAATTCATGCTTCATCACTCGCCCACAAGCGTACTGATCGCGCTGTCGCCTTCTTGCCATTACGTTTGTACACACACGAAGTGTCACGTCATACTTCGCATCGTGCCGTCACCTATCGCGTCGTGCTGTCTTACGTACTTTCCATGTTGCATTTTTCTGCCTAAACGTCACTCCTCCCGTCGCCTGTCGCGTCGCAGAGTCATGCTTCGCGTCGTATGTCGTGTCGTGCGTCGCGTCACAAATTACGTCGCCTGAAGCATTGACGCGACGCAGGACACGAGTCGACGCTCGATGTGTGGACGCCCAAATACCCATCCGAGAGAAGAGGGAAGACTATTCCATACATAGTGCTTTCTACGTAAAGGGTTCCAATACTTGTCAAAATTCTCAGCCACTTTTCTGCTTTCCCATTAAGGGACCCGTGGCTCGTACTTTTTCCAAGGTAAGTGCAATCTGCTTGCCACGCATAACTTAATTGCCATCGTTGTTGAAAGGTTAATCCACTGATTTGAAACGAGCCATTCAAACAGATTCGACAACAAAGGACGAATCGCTCAACATTTTAATCCACGTTTAACCCTTTCAGCGCCCCCTTCCGCTGTTCCTACAGCGAATGTCTATGATTTTGTACATTTCCATAGGAAATGTCCAATGTCTCCAAACTGACACATTCGCTGTAGAAACCCATGTAAATGTCCAATATTCAACTTCACTGTCATAAAATTTCTTCTTTTCCCTTGCATCGGCTTCAGTTCAAGTATAGAATATGTGAAAAAGTGACAATGCGCCGCGTACCCACGCTAACTAATTATTGCACATCGAGGGGAAATTTTACCTTTTACGGAAGCATGCTCGGAACGTGAGACGCAAAGGTATACAAGACATTCATGTGGCTAAGGTCAAGGGATAAAATAACGTTACAGGCTATAGTAAGTGTTCAGGATAGGGAAGGGGGGGGGTTCCAGTGTCATCGGTCGGCTGACTGTCTAGCTTGAGTACAATTCATGACAAAATATGTAGGTTCCATTTTTTATCCGATTTTGGTTGGATTACGGATCGGTCTTGTACATGAATATGAATGTACAAGAACTCTACGTGTACTTTTATGCAGGTGTACATGCTGCTGAAGGTGAGGCACAGGCGTTCACATGGCTTGGTTCACGGGATAAATGAACGGTCGTTACGAGTACTGTATGTGCTCAAGGTTGGGAACTCTCTTTTGGGGGGATGCGTATACCATCAGCTGCCTGAAAAAAAAAAAAACAACAACAACAGCAGTACGGCTGAAAAAAGTGCCAAGTCCGGAGGGGTCAGGGAGGAAGTTCCTTTCTCTCTAGACCTGGGAAAAGAGACGGATTTTATTCATCTCTTTTTTGATTTCATTTTATTTTTATTGAGTGAAAAAGGTCGTTTCTAGAAAAGACCCATGACCCGAAAAGGCCACTGAGTTCGTCGCCTGAGGCTTATTTCTTCGCTTTGTTTTGCTTTCTTTTGAAGGCCGTTTCGTCTCATTTCATGCGTGACGTTCACACAGGCATCTCACGCATCTTTTATATGAAGGCCTTTGATACGGTTTGGCATGACTGGTTATTGTAGCATTAAGTTTTACTAAGTAATAGAATCCCATTCATTAACACAGGAAAGCAGGGGGGCGTCCTCGCATAAAGTAAACGCCTCGTGTGCCAGAGAGGTTGAACTGCAACGTTCTATGCAGCAGATCGGCTTAAAAGTTGATTGTCGAACAAATAATATCTAGCGCAGAATCAAAATAAAACAATACACAGAAGGTGGATCGCACCTTTTTAAACCCTCCTTTATTTTTGACATAATCACCTCTGAGAATTTATACTGGATTAGAAATCACAATTAAGTGAATAGTCCTTATCGTAACATGAGTGCTATCCAGTGGCAAGTACAAAAATTCTCATGATTACAAGGCACCTGTTTGAGGTCGTTGAATTTAACGCCAGTAACTATGGAGCCCTGTGTTGAGGCGGGAGTTGGGGGCAAGATAGGTTGGTAGAACGATTCATCTTCGCTTGTCCTCTACGGTGGTTACAAAGCGCTGAGAAGAGAAAATTATTTTCGATAAAATGTGGAGGAAATACGTCACGGTTATGGACATGCAGAGCATCTGCTGTCCTAATCCACTCACGAAATTTTAGCGTACTTGAAAAATTGTCTTGACCAAGTTGTTGGGCAAATTCAGTTATCGTTTTCATTTTAAACCTTGGACACTTGTCTGAATTTTTTTCCCCAGATCTATTATACTGTGCGTCTGGGTTATGGTTAGAACGAACTAGCTGATCCCAACAACCTTTGTTCAAAAAATCTCTGAAAACATCTTTTTACCAAATATTTTTATTAATTGTTCGTATTTTAATGTAAACGCCTCTTTGTTATGCATTGTCTGAATTTGTATTTTTATTTTTAATGTATTAAAGTGAGCGTCGTTTGTATTGATATATTGTAAAGTGCCTTAGAGCCCATTGGGATGAGGGCGCTATATAGAAATTTTAATCTAATAATGTGATCATTAACTCTGTACACATGTGGACAGTTAAACAACGGAATTCCAACATCGTTGACTGTCTTTATATCATAATATGGTGTAACGTGTCGTCCCAGTATAGTTACCCATACCGGAATTGAAAATCTCCCAGAACTGGTAAAGCGAATCAAATTCACTTTAATTTGTGTAATTCTCTTTTTATGCGGAAATGTTAGTGCGCCGTAATGCCAGTTTATTCGCATTCTTTGTGCATTTGTTACTCCCACAGAGGTGTTTCATTGGAATTCATTTGAAAGAATACGTGGGTTAAAAACCTGTAGACGACCAGTTTGCCATTGCCCTCAGTGCCCGTGTACACTCTGTATGTGCTTTTAAAAAGGGGGATGGGCAGGGTTGAGCGATCCGTGTCGTCTTCTCCTCATCGCTGGACCATTTCTGAGGCTGACACGGCTGTGGGACCGTCGATGCTTGAGAGTTGTGGCTCCATGACGAGGCTAAATTCCTGGCTTCTACGCCGACCTACCTACGTGTGGCCCGACAGCTGCGTTCCTTTCGCCAGGACACTGGCTGGGCGGGGCTCTTCCTGACCTTTGGGGGCTCTTTAAGGTATAAAGCTAATTATACTCGCCAAATATAATTTGCCTCGTTCTGACCATAGAAATATTTTTGTCTGTTATTCACGGTATTTTGCGTGAAACGTTTAACTTACAAAGAAACTGGATTTCCTGTGCTTTCATTCACTGCTTTGCTGATTTAAACTTATAAATTAAATTCACTTTAAATTATTTCCTTTGGCTTCCTTTCCCATATTTCTAGCGTCCTCGTTTCCGTCTTTTAATTTCTGTCTGCCACACGCTCGCCGCACGTAAAAGTGTTCGACTTTTACCCCCCATCTTCTATGTATACTTACAACTCTGGTGATAATGTGATGTCATCAAACTGGGAATCAATACAGCCCACTAATTTGTAACTGTAACAAACACTTTCCCTCTAGTTTGTAAACATTTTAGACACACACTTATAACTTAAAATGTCTCTAATCAGGATAGTGTCAAGGTATCTTCGCGCGGGGAACGAGGTGTTAGCGCTTTAGTAATGGGAGACCCTGAGACGCTGTGGAACTTTTCTTATGCAACGAATTTGCCTATTAGTTACACTACAATTACTGTAACTAGTCATGAGTGTGACACGCGGTATGTCCACACATAGATGTCCAGACTGGTTTTAAAACAGGGGTTTATCCTCTTAAGTAATGGGGTATTAATTCGGGTTTGGAAAATGAGGAACTCTTGAGTCTTGTAGTGCACAGTTCTACAAAAACGAAAGCCACGCAGGGTCAACCTACTGACTAGAGCTGGGCTGGCGTGCTAATTATCAGCGAATATGCAGTGTCCTTGATTTTCAAAGCCATTACAAGTTCCACAACAAGTTGACCTTGCACGTCGATGTACCTTGATCAACTACATTATCTGTCTCTGAGTTGTCACTTGTTGCTGTCCGTGCTTGTGGCCCTGTGAAAAATGTGCGCGCACGTTACCCCGTTTCAGACTCGTTGAAGAAGAATCACTTGATGGCCCATTTGGTTGGCTTTCTTGGCATGCACTGTTTTAATGATACTCTTCCCTTGAATTGGACCATGGTCTCGTCTGGAACAAGGTTTTGGCCAGATCTGTAATGACGAAGAAAAGAAGTATATATTGTCTGAAAAAAAAATCGAGGGACCTTTACCATTGTCACGAGTAGGCCTATCGTCCATACTTTGGAAAAATGAGGGTACTGTGGTAGCCCTACATGTATGGCATTTTTACGTGGCAATACAACTAATTGCCTCGAGGAAATCGATTTGTCGGCTTACAAAATTTCATTCTCCTTTACAGAACTTACCCTTTCTAAATCACCGCAGTTTACATTTGTCTGTGGAGCGCAAAATGGTAGGCGTGGATTTTTAAACCCTCTAACTAGCCATGCAGAATATGCCTTCACTGAGCAACCATGTCAGAACAAAGTGGCTCAACTACAAATAACATCAATTCCAATTTAAACACACAGTTCCAAAAGTCTTCAGAAATTGGAATATTGTGCATTGGGGTTGCACTGTTTATTGGAAGCTTTTGCTGTTTGACACAAGCCAGGTGTGTGTTAATTTGCAACAGCTATCACCCTAGCCTGTCTTGTCCATAACATTTGTTGAAGCTACGAAAAGAATTGCCACAGTGGCATAAATTCCTAACATAAATTGGGACGGGGGATATACGTGATTGCACCCATGATCTACACCAGGAACGAACCATTGTTTTAGACAATTAAGGCACAAACTGTACGAAACAACGAAATATTTATCGGGTTCACCAGTAAATACGTTGAAAATTATAGGCATTGTTGTCCACATCACTGGCATCGCCAGCACAAGTGGAAGACATGTCAGATTCGCTATCCACCAGCAATTCTTGCAAAATTTCTTCATTTTCTATGCTTCGGCTGCAGTATTCGATATTACTCGAATGTGTGATAAAAATGGTAATGCACTGCACACTAACGCTAACACTACTAAAAAATATTAGAGTAACATTTTGATTTCATGGTATGTGTTGAATGTTTCCACTTCAAGAGGTATTAATGTTTTATTAAGCTAATTGCAGGTGAACCTGGACCTAAGACTGTCTTAATGTTCACGTGGAGTGCTGCTTTGAATGGATACTTTATTAATACCGTGACATAATTATGCTCCTTTTTTAGTCGTCTAGGCCCCTATACAGTATCTGACGACACTGCCTGTCGTCAGACAATCAATCACGAATGGATGTTAATGTGAGGGCGTCCTTACGTCTTAGAAAAACTTTCTGGCTGGATGGCTCCAAGGGGTTGAAATTCTTAGTGCTCACTTGGCACTGCGGGATAGAAAGGGTGGCCATATTTTGTGCCTTTTTGGCACAGTGGTACCCTTGCAAAGGGCTTTGTTTTTATTCCGATAATCTCAAGGCCGGGAGAAGGCAATTCTGTCCATCCAAGTCCTTGGATCTCCCGAGCAAGATTTTTAAGAATCTGGCATGCATGAAAACCTACTCATTATCACTACAACGTTTCTACTCAATCACACATACAGTTTTGGTTAGCCATTTGAAGATCAATGCGGTCAATGCCATGGGCATGTCAGCCCACGTGCATCGACCACATCATTAGAAAAGTATACTTTCTTAAATAAACTGAATTAGTAGGCAGCACTGAAAGAAACAATTGTTTCTGATTTACACAAAGTTGATTTCAAAATGGCTGCAAGATATTTAGCTGGAATGCTAATGTACAATGTACAGCGAATATTTGAATGTTGCGGGCCTTGTATTTGCTAACGATAGAGAAATCTCTCTTTTTGGGGAGGGGAATTTTATACTATTGGCCGGCTTACAAAAGAAGTACGACTAACAAAAAGTGGCCCGTCCAGAGGACATAGGGAGCAGGTTTCTTTCGAGATCTGTTTTTTTCCCCATTTTCACGTTAAGGTGTTAATAGCAATAAAGCATTTAATAAACAGTGCTTTCACCTGGACTCGGTTGCGGGTTCTTTCGCTGGCTAAACAAGGCTGTCGTAAGTAAAAAAAAATTCTTTTGACCCTGCGCCGATCAATGACCCGAATACGCTACTTGGCCCACTGCCTGAGGCTGATTATCCGCTTTGTTTTGCTTTCTTTTGGGGCCGTTTTGTCCGGTTTTCATGCGTGACGTCCGTACCATCATTTCACGCATCTTCTATATGAAGGTATCGTGCGTCGATAACTCTTGATATCGTTGAACGGGCCTTGACTACCCTTGCATTTTTGCAGGCTTTGAGTGAGGAAAAAAGTATCGACCTCGACCGGTATACGAACAAGGTCTATAGTTTGAATCTTATTACCGAAAGTATCTCCAATGCCAGAGATCGTCCTGATCATCCTGACGCCAGTAGATCATCGTGACTTGAGTGGTCATTGTAGTACGTGTACTCGTCGATTACTGAAACCTCATTTGAATCACGTGAGGGGGCGTTTGAACATAAAGAAAGGCCTTTGTGTATTAAAGAAAGGATGCATTGGAATGCGCTGTCTTGCAGGTCGGCTTAAAAGTGGATTGGGCAAATAATATCTAGGGCTGTATCAAAAGTAAACGATTAATACTGTAACATCACGCTGTTTTCTTCACGATCGCAAAATAATGGAAAATAAGCAACCAGAGATACAGTTTTTGAGATCTATTAAAAAATAACGCAGAATGTGACAAGAGGCAGTTGAAGGGGATGCTAATTAAGAAGACTGAACTTACTGAAACCTAACTCCGCAGCAGTGCAGGCCTGCTGGTACACCTACCAGTGACTAAGATAATGAAAAGAACCTCACACAGACCACGCCCAGGCCCAAGTCCACACTGGGTTGTGGTTGTTTGTTTTAATGCGTCATCATCCTCAGAGGCCATTCGTGCTTCTCTAGGAGGGTTCGATGCTAGATTCCATTGGTCCACCAGCTTCATGATCTCCTAGCTGCCGTAGTCACCAGTTACCGCGTTGTCTGAATAGTACGATTCAACCTTTCATCCAGTCCACCAGACATCTGATGGTGAGGAATTGTGCGAGTTTTATAAATTCTAAGTAACTGACATATTGACTGAAATACTTGATCAAAACGTATGTTCTCTGGCACACCGAATTGTGTGAAATAACCAGTGATATTTGGACATCAAACACTTCATGTCATTTACTTGCTGATCATTAAAGACATGTTGAACTTCTCTGAACAAAACAAAATTTGCATCAAAGGACATAAAAATACATAGAGATGGATAGATGGATGCCTTAACTTTACACTTGACATTATTATAGATATGATCATTTTTGCTGAATTTACACAGGACCCCATCAGCTTCCATCCACAATGCACCACGGTAAACATTGCGTTACGTCATTATGTTGTAGGTCTACTGTTGTTACAGGGACTTGCAAGCAGTTATACGGCAACGTAGTCAACCATACAGTGAGGTTGTCAACTTTACACGTAAGACAGTCAGGTGACAAATTCAATGAATGAAGGTTCGTCCAATACATGGCCATGTCAAATGTCCAATCCCTACACACACTCCAGCCTGTTGTCACTAAACACATCCCCAGATGTCTGAAAGGAATTCCTAAGATACCAATATAACAATGACCAACACAAAGGCGGGGAGGGGGGGCTCCCTCTGTCCTATAGTTTGCTTCATATAGTCAAATTCATCGCTGTCTGAAAATCTTTAAGCTCTGTGTAAACTAACAAAAAAACACCGCCCTCAATAGATACTATTTGCAAATTTAAAGCTCGAAGGCTATTTTGACGAAAACTGGCCTTGAAACCCAGCCATTTGTTCATTTTCAGTGTCCTGAGATGAGCATCTGATTGCACCTTACAGTGAAATTTTCGGAGGCAGTATGTACAATTAGTTTTTGTCAACATTTTTGACAAAACTTCGGTCGTAATTAAGTTGGTCTTTCATGAAGGCTATTTGCAATTTACTTCCTATTAACGTATACAATAATATGACCTTATAAATGTTAAACTCTGTACAAACTATATGGAATCCTGCTGTCGCGTTTCGCGTATGCGCAGACACAGGCTTTACGAATTCCTGTTGATGTTTTATTGTTGGTCTATGAACCGAGGAAGAAATTAGAATTAGGAGATTTCGCCACAATACGTTATCCTTCTCTCTAGTCACAATGATATACCTGCCTGAGAAAATACTCATAAAACCTACCTCGACAGATTACTTGTGATTGGACTCGGAAGAAATCCTTCAGTTCAAGAAATGGTTCTAGCTTAAACGATCACTCTGCCCCGTTATTTGTTAAACATAATACTTCACGATCTGTAAATATCCCTTGTGTGCTCTAGTGTATAATTAAAAAAAAATCTCTGTCTCCCAACGTAAACCCTCATTCTGTTCCAAACACTGATGTCCATAATAATGACACTGGGTCATCCAACAAGCCTCACCTCAATAAAGTTGGATTTTTAAAGTTTTTCTTGTTGTTTTGTTTTATTCAAAACATATGTAATCTCACACCAGTTTCAGAAATTTACAGATCTAGAGTAGAGAATAGGACCAGCGGTATATGACGAATTTCACCCCGCGAATAAGTTATTTGAGTTGTTAAGTTCAGGGAAACGTTACAGAGTAATTATGTGTAATACATAACGGTTTAGAAGAAGCTTTTATCCAACGGCAGTCAGGGGACTGAATGATACCAAGTAATTTGTTATTTTGCTAGTTTCGAGTGTTATAAAAATTAACTCCTTTTATTGCTTAATTATTTATTGTTATAAATATGTATTTCTTAAATTTCAGTACTCATTGTATTTCAATGCACGAGAGGCGAGGCAATTTGTATTGTACACGTATGTATATAAATAGCAATAAACCAATAATAATAAAAATAATAATACAAAACTGCTGCAAACTGCTTGCTGACTACAATGACCTAAAATACAAATACTCAAAATATGGAGGGCCTGACGTTTCGATTCTAGCAAAATCTGTTCTACTAGGATCGAATCGTCAGGCCCCCCATACTTGAGTTTTATTGTTCAAAGAGCTTTAAGGATCCAGGCTGGAGTACGTGTACAATTAGGTTATTCCAAAATTACCAACAATCTGCCCATACATACATGATATCTGACTGTATATAAACATTCCACCAAATATACCGTACATACCAGGTTGGTTAATATTTCAACTAATGGCAACTAATAGTAACAGTATTTGTTCTCCAGCCTATGGACAGATAAACAGGCGAGAGACAGATGAACACAAAGCACGTAAATAGCTGTAAGGCAGTAATCAAGGCCGCTATTATCCCTATTATAATGTTTTAGCATGTAATTAGAGAGTAAGGTTTAAGTTTTCTTGTGAAGCTATGAAGAAGTGGATAATGATTTAGGAGAATAATCCAGACTATTCCAATATTTAGTGCCACGTTGGATAACGCTGTTCCTGGACAAGGAACTTCTACAAACACTAACATGAAGTTTGTTACCAGCTGTACTGCGAGTATTACAGGAATTAATATTTGGGGTTAATGTAGAACATGAATAAAACATGCACGTAATGCATGATTCATATGTTAATGTATAAATTTGCCTAAGTTGAGATAATACAAGTCAGTGAGTTTTAATAGTTTCAAATTGGGTCCAGTGTGTGTTCAAGAAGCCCAATTCTTGCAATTACCTTCATTGCTCGTTTCTGTGGAGTAAGTAGTCTATTGCATTTAGGAGTCGGACTACCCCAAGTCAGTGTTGAGACATTCAAATACGGTAAAATAAAAGCGTTACATCTATACGTTTTGGTAATATGCTACTGCGAAGACACTGACTGTTCATACTAGGCCTACCAATATTTTTAAAAAGATTTTTCAACTGTAATGTAGCCAAAATGCCTTTGCCAAGTTAGATTTTCATCAATTTGTGTTCCCAAATATATGGTGTTCTCTACTCGTTCGAGAGTAGTATCATTTAAAAGTTTTCCCTCCGTGTCAGTTGCCATTTTTTTCACCATTGATGCATAATGTGGTGATTTTGTATCACTACCCTAGTTTTATTTCTTTGAACATAGATGCTGTTCTAAATAGTTTTAAAATCATTCGTGCGTGTCCTATGTACCCTGTAAGCATGAAATCCGCAGAGAAACCACAGGGAAAGGTAGTAAGCTTTGAACCAACAGCTGTTCTATCTTTCAGTAAAAAGCCACATGGAATAGCCTCAGGCTTAAGTATGACCTATTCGGTATATCCAGCACGATATGTGGGAAGGGGGGACCCCCTAATGTGAAGCACAAGCTGTACACCCTAAGGCTATTGTGCCTACTGCAACCCCTGGAAATCTGAGAGGAATTCCAAAGATTCCGTCAACACAAAACAAGACACAATAGAGGGGGGTCTTTGCAGGAAATGATACTCTGCTGCCAAGGCATGTCTAGAATTACCCCGGCACGTGCCTGGAAGGCCACAAAGCTTCAAAGAGGCCCGAAAGCGTTTACAGAGTTAGGTCGTTTATGGGTCACAGACAGGGCCCGGGCCAGCCAGGCAGAAGCCCCCACATTTACGACGACGAAACAAGGCTGTCAAGCATGAACACAGGTAGGAATAGCTGGGAGGTCCTTGAAGTTGGCCTTATTTTTTTTTATCAACTATTTAGCAAAAACCGATTCTCAAAAATCACCACATGCCTCAGCCCAGGGAAAAAAATTAAAACCTTTTTCCATGCGTATTCAACTATTTATAGTATGACAAATAAGCCTGAACATGAAGCAGAAAGTGATTTCGAGCACTTTGAAAATCATGAGAATATCAGAACCACAATCGTTATTTGAAATAAAGAATTAGGTTACTTTTATACATTAATTGATGGTATCTAGAACTTAACGTAAATTTTAATACTACACTGTGGGTATTAACACGTTCCTGCCCGAAGTTATAAATTCTCATCTAACCACTAACTTTGTACACAAATATAGTCAGGATAACTTTTTAAACAAATTGCAGACATCATCATTGATTGTCATAATTGGACGTCATAATTTGGTATTATAATGTCGTCCCAGTATGCCATTAGTTACCCATACACGCTTTTACTTGTTCCTAGAATTGGTGGTGTCAGTAACATCTACTGGTTTTTGTGCAGCTCAGTTTTACAGAATAGTATAAGAGTTTGGTCAACCATCTTTATGCGTGGATTTCACCACTCTGATTACGAGATTTTTTTAAAACGGGAATCAATATAAGCTACCCGTTTCCCGTTTAGATTGAAGACATATCAAACACAAGCCAATAAATTTATAAAATGTCTCTATATGAGGAGGAGGGCGTCAAGGTTTCTTCGAGCGAGGAACGCTTTAGTAATGGAAGACTAGTTGTATATGTAATCGTTGTACTGTGTTTATATATATAATACATGCATTAAACATATATATTTTTTTCCAAACAACACTGAACACGAATCGTGAAGACAGCTCTCATGCACCTACGGCCACGCAAGACTTCAATTTGTACCACTCCGTTCTTGGGGTTGAACCGGAACTGAACGACATAAGAATGGAACTTTCTCGCCATGCACATCAACTATTCGGTACTCCTGTTCACTACGGTTGTCGCCATGAAAATAATCCACGATATTAGGCCCACGTCTAGAGTCTAGCTCGCGAAGAAATATCATAGGAATAGTGCACAGCAAGTGTACCACACCAATTGCATACACAAGGTAAACCGGGTCAAAGAGCCACACGGCAACGAGAGGTCCTGCAAGACTCGCTGCTGCCATCCCCGTGTTGGTTATAGCAAACAACAGTCCAGACACTGCGGCGTAGCGGTTAGCAGCAAGTGTAAAGCACATGAATGTTAGTAGTAAACGGGTTCCACTCGCGGTAAAGAAATGCACAAACAAGGCAAAACCAGCCCAGTACATTTCACGACACGAATTCAGGAATATCAGAGTCAATCCTGCGGGACACAGCGTTAAAATCCCATAAATCCACGATCGACCTCTGAAGACAGGAAGGATGCATGAGCTGAAAAAGCTACTAGACACAATTGCTAGACCAAACAAACCGAATACGAGTGATATAGTTGATAGGTCAGCCCCAAAGGTAGATTTCATCCATACTGCCACGGATGGTTCAAGGGACGTCCTTCCTATGTCGGCAACAAAAAAACACAGTGCTATGTTGATGATTTGCAGGTCGCCAAAGACCCTCCATCGCAAGGTATCGCCGCCCTGAAATACTACGCTGTGTGTGGTTTTGCTTTCTTCAGAAGGCTTACTTGACAAATGAAGATTTTTGGTTCGGAAAGTTATCAAAACGCCACTAATTAGCATAAGTGTCATGGGTATAAAGATGAGAAGCACGCGGCATTCCATTAATTTGTACAGCTCTCCAGTAAGGAGTCCAGCAAAATACGTGAATGATATCCTGGCCATTGCCAGTGCCAGGATACTCCTAAACTCTTTCGATGACTTATCATACATGCATTGTATCCTAGCAAAGCCAATTGGTTGGATACAGGCACTGGCTATTCCTTGAAGCAGACGACCAACTGATACAATTACAATAGTTGTGTTGAAAAGTCCGTACATGAGGCACTTTAATGTGGAAAGAAGTAACCCAAACAAAAGAACGGCATCAAATCCACATCTATCGGCTGCCAGGCCGGCAATGGGAGAACACATCAGTTCCAGGAAACCAGTAGAGACAAAAATGCCAGCGGCTGCGATGCTCGCATGTGTTCCTGTCTCAGCAGTAGTGTTCGCGGAGACAACTGAATTGCGGGCGGCTCGATGAGTGGACGCCCAATCCCAATCCGAAAGAAGAGGGAAGACTGCTCCGTTCAAGGCACTTTCGAGGTAGAGAGCTCCAATACTTGTCAAAATTCTGAGCCATCTTTCTGCTTGTCCATTGCAGCAATCCATGACTGCTGAGGACTTCAGGATCAGGCAAACACAAAGAATAACAACTGTCCTGTGTTATCCAGGAGTTCTGTTGGTACACTGTAGTTACATGGCCATAGATGTTAAGGCTATAAGAATTTCTGAAACGCCTGATTGGTCCTGTTGAACGGTATAGCTTTTGACGTTGAATGGAGTTGATCAATACCGTGGCAAACTTTTTCAAAGGTTAGCGCAGGCTGCTTGCCGCCAACAAGCTTTCTTCGTTTCTGGGGGATTGATTTGCTGATTTGTAACAAACAATTTCAACATGGAATTGATGACAAAGGAGGAATACTGCATAACTGATTCCTCGTCATGCTCCGAATCCCCGTTTAACCCTTTCAGACTACAGCTCCACAAGAAAGGTAACTACCAGCTCACCACCATAAAAGGGGTACATTTGCCCTGTGACAGATTCGAAGCATTATCATGCACTGTGTGTTACACCAATACTTACACGGGGGGACACAGTCAGATATATGAAGTTAACGGGACAAGGGATATATAGTTTTAAGCGTCAAACAGAATTTACATAAACTGACCTCCTGACCCCATGCTAAACCACACTTACCTCATCCTTATGACTTTGTAAGTCTGTGCATAAGACTTAGTTTTGAGGGGGGTTGACTTCCTCAGTCCCCCATGGAGGAAGGACACAGAAGGAGTTACAACTCTGGCACATCAAAGTGCTCGATGATCATCTCCGCCCGGTCAGACGAACAATTCAAAAATTCCAAAAATGCCTGATTACTGCCTCAGCGTAACCGGACAAGTGAGGCCAGTAATATCGTAACAATATTTGTGGTGTTTACTTTGGAATTAAGTACAACCTATCGCAGTGACCAGGAAACAGAAAGAAAAAATATCTAACATTAGATTTACTTTTGTCGTTTTTAATAATTTTTTAAATGATATTGATGCCCTTTTCCATTATCCATGCATATATTTGTCATTTTACTTTGTCAATCCAAAACATCAGTTTTCAAAGTCTTTGTACGAATTTGGCTAAGACTAATCAACAACATGTTGAACATCACAGGATAGTTAAGTTCAAGAAAAACAAAATGCGCTGTTTCATCACAGGGAGTGAGCACAAGATCTCATAAAATACCATAAAATGATTCAAATAAAACTCAAAATCTTACAAACAGCTTGGCTATTAATTCCCAGAAGAAGTCCAGAAGAAAAAGTTCGACAAGGGCAACAACTGCACATGAACACTTCGGGTACACAACCTAATTAAAGCAACTGCGCAAGCACAAAATTTGATGTTGTCAGATCATATCAAGCACCAACAATCGCATGAATATTTAACTTCCCATACTGTAGTACACAACGTTTTAGGGATGCAGATTACCAACAAAAAATTGCGGCGATGATCATGAGGTACAAAGGGGGAGTAGTATTCTAAATGATGATCCTAGACCAAAATTTTCTCCTATACCAACCCGACTAAAAAAGTGACATTTCCAGAAAATTAAAAGTGAAAACACAAAAATCCGTCCTATACCTACACAACCCACTCAAATCACCTCCAACCAACCCTAAAACACACCCACAACACCCCACATCGCACACCTCACAACTCACTCGTGTTGTGAGTTGTCGGTGCTGGGTAACGCGATAAAAACGTATGCATTATTGAGCTCGCTCAAAGAACTTGTGATTACTCGGCGGGTGGTGTTAATATTATCACTTTAAATAAATGATATATAATTTAAACACTGTTAAAGACAAGTATGTCAATAGCCCCAAACCAAATGTTGTCATATTGCCATAAATGTAGAGAAAAACGTTTCAAGTGTCTTAATTGTAAACATGAAATTTATAAATATAAATGCCCAGAGTGTCACCCCGTTTGCTCACATGGAAAAACAAAACAAAGACGCAACGATTGTCATGAAGCTCTGTTTTGTAAACATCTAAAATATATTTCGGAATATTATTTCTCTAGGCCTAAAGTGGTATCGGTTTAAATAAATAATTTTAATAAATATAGTTATAAAAAAACGATGACAACCAAAACATATATTGTAGTTGTTGACCACGAATTTCACAAACAAAATTGTAAAGACCAAATGTCATATATGGGTCTTTTGATCCAATAAATCTCGTTATAGAAGAACTTATAACAAAAAGGAATACTTATGTAACGCAATGCTTTTCACCTATATATTATCGATACAAAGACGAAAAAATGCAAACTTTTCATTGTGATACCTAGGATGACATGCTATGGCATTCTACCCAAAAGCCATTGAATATAACTGGTTATCAAATATGTTGTCATTTGGACAAAGAAATAGACGTCTTACATCAAATTAACGAACAAGCGTATACATTTATTGGTAAACAATCAAAAGATGTCATTCCCTCTAATCTTATCAATGCAAGCAAAAATATATTAATGAAGCAAGAAAAAATTGATCATGTTTTAAAGCCTGTATACTCATTTAGTAAAAATGGGCACAAATGTATGTATATAAAATTAAACACAAAAGACACAAAAGTATATTAAAACTCTCACTACTATCTTAGATGGAAATGAAAATCCAATCCCAAAGAAAGACCTATATGTGTATAACGGTATACGATGCGAGGCAAAATCTTTGATAAGTATCAGTGACATCTATTATGTAAAACATGGATCAATGTCTTATGGAGCAAGTGTAAGAGTTAAAGCTGAGATGATTATTTTAGATTTGCCGGGAAGCTGAAACATACCTAATGATGATGAAATGAAAATTATTGAACTGATGGAGGAAAGAGATACACCTAGAAATGTTGGAGAAGCCAAAAGAATCTTGAATGAAAGTAACGAAATTAACGAAAACGATGAAGAAGAATATTAAGAGTACACTTTGCATCCATGAGCTAAAACATTAACTTACTTAGGATAACGTAAAATTACTTTTCTAGCTCGCATTGAGGTAGAAAACTGATACTTGATAAATAGATATTTTATAAATAAGATTATAAAGTGATATATAAAGATGAACAAAATTTTAATACCGTAGAAAATTAGATCGGGGTCTCAAGACAGTCTCAAGCAATACATCGAAGATTTCAACGTAAACTTACCACCACCCAGAAATCGAAATATGCGTCGTTATTTCAAAAAAGACATCTTCAAAGCGATTCGAGATCACCTAAAAGATTATACAATATCACGAGATGTAAAAAGAAGATCTCAAACGACTCGTTGAAACACACGGTTTAACAGTTACACCCACGGGGCGAAGCAATCGATCTACAAGACCCGATTACCTACGTGTGGTTAAATCTTATTTAGATTATGCCCAAGATTTTGCAAGAGTCGATCTAAATTACAACATCAAGATTTAAAAATAGTAGCGTCAATTTTGAATTTAAAACTAGACAAATAGTTTCAGACGTTATAACATTTTACAACTATTACAACAAAGTAATACGCGACAAAATCGTAGCAACGTGGAAAGAAATCGCTGAGCGTCGTCAAATTAAAATTGTAGATTTTTTTAATCCAGAACGCGGACCCGATGACGACAGAGACAAAAGTTAACAACATACATTTAATACAGAGTACACCATTGTATCGAGAAATGCCTCGTTAAACCAAATTATGCTTGAGCACAGAGACAACTTTATCGAACAAATTGAGCGTTTTGTCAATAAAGGTTCGGGGTATATTGTAGATAAAATAAATACATTTACATCAACATTGTTAGGTATGGTGACATTAGTGGAAGCAGTTATATAGAACTGAACAAATTTGTTAAAACGCCCACAAGCCGTGATTAATATCCAAACTGAAGACGAACAATGCGTACGATGGTGTCTGAGGGCTGCTTTGGGTAGCTACACCCGACACGTGTTACAATGACTCAAAGATAAACCAGACTTTAAGATACACGAAGAAAGAACAACGACTTATACCGATGACGACGGTCTTGAATTTACGGGTATCGATTTTCTCACACCGTTGTCGCAGATATGGCGCATCGAAAAACAAAACAACATTACGCTCAACGTATTAGGATACGAACATCCCAAGGCAGGAGAAAAATTAGGGGCTGCTCAAAGACTCAATAAAGAACGAAGAGAATTTTATTTTATTTACAGCTTTTGAAAAACTTTGCACCGGAACAAACTTCACGTGGACCTGCTTTATATCACGGAAGAAACACAATCTGTTGTTGTTGAAACAGGTTGCTTGCCGAAACCAGTCGTTAAAAGTCACTATTGTTGGATCACGGATAAATCAAGACTTTTTGGGGGAAAATCAACAACACGGCAAGATAAAATACATTTGTGACCGTTACAATTCACACTTTAAAACATTTTAAAGAGTGTAAAGGCGAAGGAAGTTCCGCTTGTTTTGTTGAAATGCTAGGAAATTTATATGGTAAAGAATTTCCCACATTAGTTTTTGAAAATTATACACTCAAACAAAAAAAACTCCGTTTGTGATTAATGCCAATTTTGAATCGATCTTAGTTAAAACGAACGACAAATCAAAGCCACAAAAACACGTCGCTTGCGTTTTTTATTATACTGTAATACGATGCGACAACCGTAAAACCGCCGAAAAGCTTTATCAAGGGGCCAAACGCGAGTCGGGTATTTGTCCAAAGTCCCATGAAAGAAACCAAAAAAATAACGACATTTTTGCAAACCCGAGTCGCTCAAACTCACACCCGAAGAAGAACGACAATACAGTTATGCCAGAAAGTGTTGGATATGCGTGCAACACATTAGTTACAACAAATACAAATGTTAGTGTGATGACCCAAGTAAGGCAGAAGGTGACGCTCGGTGCTAAAATATATTAAACGTTTTTCAAAAAATCCCAAAGTTAGAGATCACTGTCACGTCACGGTTGTCTTCAGAGGCGCGGCGCATTCTTATTGCAACTTACAACTCCAAGTGGTGCCTGACGAAACGCCGATTCCCGTGATATTCGATAATTTGGAAAATTATGACGCGCATCTCATTATGCAAGGAGCGGCCACGTTTGAAGGCAATCTTTGCACAGACTTAGTTTCTGGTATTCCTAAAAACAGTGAAAAATACATCTCGTTTAGTCTTGCTCGACTTCGATTTACAAACTGGTATCATTTTATGGCATCGTCGTTAGTAATATCTTCAAAGCGTGACCAAAAGACAAACTCGATCACATCGATAAACTTGATCAAAACGGTCTGCTTTTACAGAAAGGAGTGTACCCGTAGGAGTACATGGACTCTTGTGAAAATTTACCGAAACGCATCATCCACCGTCAAAAAGTGTTTTATAGCTCGCTCAAACGGTCAAGCGTTGCTAACGAAGAATACACCTGCGCTCAACGAGTGTCACTGGGCAACATTTGGATGTAAAACATTAGGTGATTATCACAATCTATATATCAAAACGGACACTTTGCTTTTAGTGGACGTGTTTCTAAAATAGGCCTACATGATATGATAGTTATAGGCTCGATCTCTCAAAGTACTACACGTCTCCAGTACTTTTTTTCGGACGCGTTGTTAAAACACAGTCGAGTTGAACTCGAGCTGAACTCGAGCCATTAACGGACATCGACAAGCATTTGTTTTTTGAAAAAGCTAAACGAGGAGGTATCTCGAGCGTAGGAGGTAAACGTTATGTCAAAGCCAATAACAAGCACTTGTCTGATTACGACCCTAGCCAACCAACGAGTTACATACTTTATTTGGATGCAAAC
The DNA here is from genome assembly GCF_054643075.1 of Acanthaster planci. Lineage (NCBI taxonomy): Eukaryota > Metazoa > Echinodermata > Asteroidea > Valvatida > Acanthasteridae > Acanthaster > Acanthaster planci. The sequence continues at coordinate 3,324,649 of NC_141786.1, read as the reverse complement.
AATCTTTACGGATGGGCCATGAGTCAGTATTTGCCATTTTCAAACTTTAAATGGGTTGAAAAATAAGAAGTTTTGACACGGAATACATTCTCAATTTAGACCCCATGGGTCACTATGGGTAAACGCTCGACGTGGTAGTTACATTACAAAGAAATTACAAAGAATACGGACCTTTGTAAACAAGCAAACCATCGTTTCGACCAAAATTTTTTTAAACTCGCTAATAATGCGGTAGGCCTATATGGCAAACGATGGAAAACGTTCGCAAACGTTGTAAGGCAGAAATAATGCGCGACAACAACAATCATGACGTCGTAAGGTTTAAACGCATGGTGAATAAACCCAGTTTTAAGAAAGTTATCCATTTCAAAGAATGTGACATGAGTTATATCGAAATGATGAAAACCAAAGTCGTACTCAACAAACCAATTGATGCGGGGCTTGCGATACTGGAACTGTCCAAGATGTGAATGTCCGATTTTATTACAAAACGCTAAAGTGTCGTTATAACGACCGATTACGTTTCTTGTACACCGACACCGTTGGTTAACTCGTTGAAATAAAAACCGACAGCATCGATAAAGACCTCTTGGACTTGCGAGACCAGTTTGATTTTAGTAATTACCCGATGGATCACAAGTTACACGACCCTAAAAACAAAAAAGTCATCGGTAATTTAAAAAAAGACGAATTTGGTGGGGCAAGCATATCCGAAGCCATTTGTATACGTCCCAAGATGTATTTGATCAAACTCAAAGACAGGACAAACGTTAAAAAACCACAGGTGTCACAAAGGTCGTAACTGAACGAGACCTACAACACGAGTCTTACAAAGACTGCTTTGTGTACTAAATTAACATTTACAAAAGAGAAACACAAAGCACAAAATGTCATGAACCAAACAGGTAAAAGATTAATTTCAATTAACTTAATTAAATAAATTGTAAATTAAATGTAACTACCCCCCCCCCATTCTTCACCTTAATTGGTTCCCGGCTGCCAGGTTTGTCTATTTGTACGATTATTTGAGGGTACCACTTTAGCTTAGCAGTCCAACCAGCGAGGACGTAACTCGCCCTCTCTTCCCGCCTGGTGGTCGACCTGATTCCTGAGAACTTAGTCGTGCTTAAACGCGGGAAAGAAGCCCCTTACTCGAGTTTGAGTTTGGCATTGTAATGTAAATAAATGAGACATAAATCACTGCCGCTCTGATTGCCAATCGCATAGCCACACCGGAAATGAATGTCCGTTTTGAATCTTGAAAGGATGAGCAATTTACACTCAATGTAATTTCTTATTAAACGTTGCTGTGCCGAAGTATAGTTGTAACTTAGGGGAAGCGCCTTTGTAAAGGCACATTAACTGTGTAAATTAAGAAATTGTGGCCCTGCATCAACTCTATGTGTCTAACTTTACTGTCCCTGTTCGTTGAGGCTGTTGTATGTACTGCAGGTCAGGCAGTAAACTGCAGCCTGGACGGGACGGCATCATCGGCCTCCTAAGGCTAGGCCGCTCCGTGATGTGGGCTGGCCCGACCGGGTAGCGGACTCCAAGGCTGAGTTCGGGCGGTTTGTTCCCGTATGTTCACGAACAGTTCAATAAGTTGTTCATGGGTCGGCCGCTGGAACGCCGGGAAGAAACAAATAACATGCAACATGGCGGCGTCCATGTACGTTACTCGAGAGTTAAGTTTTGGATGGGTTGAATTCTTTTCTATATATATACAGGAACATTCATTTCTGTGTTTAGGAAAATAATTCATGTTAATGTTGCAAAACGTCCCATTGTCTACATGGTCTATGGCTTTGGAAGCCACCTCTCCACTTTTTGCAGCTGTTCAAAAATCAAAATCTCACGAGTTTTTCCGTGTGTTCCTGTTAAACCCTGACGAGGAGGTGGTGTGGGATCCTGTTCCGAGAACAGTGTTCTTGAGTCGTGTTCCCGCCGTTCGAGTGCGAGAAAAAGAAATCCGTGTCAAGAACAGACCGCCCGAACTCGACCCAACAGTATTGTTGTCGTGACTGACTACACGAGTACGCCTCGCTAAGGATTTTACGTCATCGTACGAATGTCCATCACGATTTTATTCGAATATCACCAAAAATATACTATGTTCAGCCATTAACAGAAACAGAAACTTGGTTCAAATTAAGGTTCAACTGAATAACTGATACATCGATAGGTAGGATCGCTCGTAAACGGTCCAGATACCAGACTGTGTAAGTCACTTGAAATAAAACAGCGTTGTCTACACGTTAATTTCGCGAAGTGACCTATCTCGATGCGTCAGTCCTTGAAATGGAAATTTTTAATTTCCGAGAGGTAAGCCAACATTTTTCCTTACTACGTGTTTGGGTGTGTGGGGGGAGGGGGCGATAGCCCCCCCCCCAAAAAAAAATGGGGCGAAGGGGATATGCGCCCACACCATGCACACCCAGGATTTAACACGCCAAAAAAAAAAACCCTGGACTTGCAACGCCTTTGTATGAAATAAAAGCAAACTAGCCCCACAAATAGGGCTGTAGTGGCTCTCTTTTACAATTTGTCTCTTCTCTGTCGCCACCACAGCCCTACTTCAAGGCATGTCCTAAATGTCTGAAATCCAGACTGAAGGATTGTCACATACTTTGAATCCTAATATCTTCCGAAATGAGAATGACTCGACAATTTTACTTACTGTTGCGTATTCCTCAGAGTTTGGACTTTTATATGAGCACCCTAAAGCTTTCCAAAGCCGTATATTATCTGATGTATTCCGGTGTTAATTTTGCAAAACTTACCATTGTCTATGGCTTTGGAAGCCATCTCTCTACTTTTTGCAGCCGTTCAAAAATCAAAATCTCACGAGTTTTTCCGTGTGTTCCTGTAAAACCCTGACGAGGAGGTGGTGTGTGATCCTGTTCCGAGAACAGTGTTTTTGAGTCGTGTTCGCGCCGTTCAAGCGCGAGAACAAGAAACCCCTGTCAAGAACAGACCGCTCGAAGCCAGCAGTGTGATGGTGATTCGCCTGGTATAGCGCCCTCTTGTGGCAGCGTGTTACACCGTGCCGCTACCCATGGTTAAAACCAAAGATTGTAGAGTCCAGTCCACTAATTCAAGCCCCATTGAAAACAGTGTAAAATCAGCACCGTTCAGGGCCCAATAGCATGCACGCCAACATCCCTGAGATTTCTGAAACACAAATGAAATTCTTGTCTGGTCACCTATCTTTCATTTTCTTTTCAATTTTTTGTGGGTTAACCAATTACATTTTTAATTTTTCCCACAAAACAAAATCACCCCCAAAAAGTGATTTTTCCGAAGTCTGATTGCAGCCATTTTTCAAGTGGCAACCCTCAACTTTCTCGGGCACTTAGGACCATTTTTCAACCGTAGTTTTCAGCCCTTCTGCCCTCAAATGAAAGCTCAAAGACCCAGGGAGTTGATCCTGGCAACGATTTACACAATCTCACCATTTTGGGGGCCAAACAATCTCCTTTTGCAAAAGATACTGCGGGTGGGGGCACTTTTAATGCTAATGAGCTGGTCAGAAATTCTCACTTGAATTAGTGGTCTGCACCCTGGTCAGAGAAGTTGTTGGTCAGATAATCCTGCAGGCGCACATGGCTTCCAATGTGTGTGACTGTCCTTGCAATCTTTGGTTAAAACCATATTGAACCAAGGCCCTTTTCTAATACGCGACTTGGGCTCCGTCTCAGGCTTCGTTCCCAAAACCAATCCCCGATTGTGGGCCTTAAATGTTCAAATTAAATTGGATTACTGTAATTTCTGGCTCTCTTTCATCTTATTTGGTGTTCTCTGGCACTATTAGTGTAATTACTGCGCTTACAGCTTCAAAGTCAGCTAGTTAAAAAACAGTTGAAGCCTCAGACGGAGCCGAATTGAGTATTGGAAAACGGCCCATGACTTACGATTACGCGGATTTCACCAGGCTGCCCAAATTACTCGGCTGAGGCTTGGAGCACGGAGTTACGCACGAGAATTCTGGTTGTGGCTGCAGCAACTTCCCATTGATTTTTATGTTATGTTGAGCCGAAGCCAAGTCATCCGGACACAGCTAACAACGCTCAACCGTCATCAGTTCATGACCCACTTGCCGTTTGACTCATTGGCGCAAGATCTCATTGGCTTAGAAACAGACGAATGCACCGATTCAACCAATCATCAAGCGCGGCAGTATTGCAACACGAGCGCGTCCATATCATTTCATTGCGCGATCATTGCAATGATCGCTTCCATGAAATAATGGCGTCGGCGCAGGAGAGCCAGAGAAAACGGAGGAGACACTGTTCAGAGGTGGGAGATGTAATTAAATTTCGACCAGAGGAAAATCCTAAATGGCGTAAAGAGGAAGATAATGTTCCACCAGTGGATGACATGGTAAGGGAGATTGTAGGATTCCAAGCGAAGTGGAATCTTATGAAGGAAAAATGCAACGCTGATGTTGGGTCTGTGCAGAGACAATTCCTAGACAAATTTATTTTTCACTGCAACAAGGAAGAGGACCACGGTTGTGGTACTTTGGAGGACACTCAAGAGTGTCTGGCCTCGAAAAAGGACTATTCCCACTTGTCAGATAAAGAAAAAGAAACAGTGGACTTGAAAAATGCCTACGAATACTTGCTAGATGTAAAGGAAAAAGAAAAGGACACAAAATCTCATGGCATGATTGAGGAATCCATGCTGAGAGGTGCACACAAAATAATCCTCAAAAGTGCACCCAAGAATCCACATCTCACTGAACCGGGGCAATACAGTGATAAACAGCGGTATACAACTTATAAAGGAGAGATACATGAATACCAAATGCCAGACGACATGCACAGAGTCGTTAATAATATTTTAGACAGGTTTAACTCTCTGTTTGAAGAATCACAGAGTAGACTTGCAAAGTCCAATTCCCAAGGAAGCCAGACAGATGAAGCAGATGCCATCTCCCAAGGAAGCCAGACAGATGAAGCAGAGGATTCTGAGCAGCTTTTTGACAACACGTTTAAGCTGCTGAAAACTTGCAGTTGGCTGGTGTTTGAGATGCTTGACCTGCATCCGTTTGGAGATGGCAATGGGAGACTTTGTCGTTTGCTCTGCAGCTACGTGCTGTCCACCTGCACCCCTTTCCCCACGCCCATCTACAACATCTGGAGCACATCCTCCAAAGATGACTACCAGGATGCCCTCGTGGAGGCAAGGAAGACGGAAGGTCGTCATCCTCGGGCACTGGCCACCATGATCATCGAATGCAGCTGGTATGGTTGGAAAAAGTTCCTCGAATGTCTTTCTGAAGTGGACACTGATAAGAAGCCGAAAAAAGAGGCATCTTGCCCAGAGCAGGAAGAGTACAGCCTTGAGGACAGCTCACTGCCATGTCAAAAAGTGAAAGTGAAAAAGGCTGGCCAGAAATGAATTGATCGTATTACAATTGCATTATTATTGGCTTCATGTACATGTAACATGGACATGAATTATGTGATAAAATTTCCGTCCATGCTTGCGGAATCTTCAATGTGCAACATGTAAAGTGAAATTGTCTTAGTTTTACAGAAACATGTACATGTATATTAATATTGCGACCGGGAGAAGACTGAAAAAGCACTGTATTTTGACGTACACGTACTTTCTGTTCATGTTACGCACATAACATTCCAAGCAATCATCCCACCGGTAAACTTTGCAGGGAAAGATATTTAAGGAGAATCCTAATGTTAGTTTGTCTATGAGTTTGGGGGTAACCGTACATTGTACAAATACATGTATGAACCTTTGCTGAAAGTTTCCTCATATACTAAAATTGGTCTTTTATCTTGAGTGTTTTTTTTACTTGCCTGTTTTCTCCAGAGGGAACAGGGCAGAGTGGTACCTGTACATGTACAGTTGAAAACTATAAATTAAGAAGAGCATTGACAGTACAAGGTCATATATTTAAACAAGGACAGTTTTTGGTCCCAAGTCTTTTTTCTTTGTTTTCCATTTTAAGTGACATTTTTTTGTGTACATGTACACAACACAAGGTTATAAACTTGTCCCAAGGACCTTGTTATCAGTGTTCCACTGTACATGTAAAAACGTGAAAGTACTTGCACTTTACTGCCCCTACGAGGGCCTGCGTCTGAGATAAGGCCTGCGTAGGCTACTGCTTGTGGGCCTCGGCCTCGTCTTGTAAAGACCAAGAAGAGAATATACAATGTACAGTCAACCGTCGTTAACAATAGCTTCGTTAATACAATAGTCTGCTTATACCGAGGATAATCATAGGTCCCAATCCTTTGTTTGTCATTGTTTTTATCCCTGATAAACAAGGTTCCTGTTATAACAAGGTAATTTGCCAAGTCTGAAGGGCCTCTTATTAACGAGGTTCGACTGTAGATGACAGAGACTACCCATGACCTAGAGTGAATACATGTATGTCAGTGTAAATCCCATGGAATCAATGGAAAAGACTCTTGCATCGTGTGTAAACGGGCTTCCAGAGCTACGGCATGTACATGTATGTAGGACTGCATGTTGTCAGTGCGTCTCCGCGTATTTCCAGTGGAGTGAAGACCTACATGTACATCTAGACCTACATGTAGCTTTAGATGAACAGTTCAGTTGCAGCCTTGACTTGGCTACCACCCTTTTACTGATGGTCTAGGGTGCCGTGCTCGACCTGCACAACACTGCAGTTCCAACAAGGGGTAAAGTCAAGACCAGACTCACTGTCTGCAGTGCTTAGATTGGGGGGGTGGGATTCCAAGGTGTTTTTAAGCAAATTTGTGAATTTTATGCTCTTTCCTTCTTTTTGGCCTCGCCCCCCATTTCAATTTTAAGCAGGAAAAGGGGGTACGAGGTTATGATGTGTAGTGTACCTGTACGTTTTTCTCCTGTAAATATTTTAAAAATGTACACCTCTGAAGATCATGTCAGCTTTCGAGGGTACAGTATTTTTTACAGGCTTCAATGTGGCATTTTGTGTTCAATACCAAATGCCCACGAGCCATCATATGGCAACCTTTGTCATGTGTGAAATGCATACATGTATATGTGCATACATGTACAGACAGCTGATACAAATTATACAGGTAGATGAGTACATGTACATCATAATCGGATGATCTGAAATTTTGATCAAAAGTTTTGATCCAGCATTTACTATAAGGCAAGAAATAGTTTCAATGAAACACTACAAATGATTTTAGTGCCAAATCATCTATCAGTGTTTTTAGACAGGCCGCTTTACTTCGTGCATTAACTTGCTTGCCAAAATAATGTTTTCTTTAAAGTGCTTGTGGTTTAGTTTTATAGCTCCAGTACTAAAGTAAATGCAAATTGGTTTATGGGCAGTATCCTTTGTTAAACTCGTCAGTCCTCAATAACCTGTACCACGATTTAGAACTGTTAAAATGAATGACTTTTATGTAGTGGGTGGGGTTAACAAGTTTCCTGTCCCCCCCAAGAGATGTGCCGTAATGTTGCAATGTAGTAAAATAACTTGAAATACATGTACGCACATGTAACCATCTACACAAGCCTTTTCACGCTTGAGATTTTATTTATGCTTACTTGCATACTCGGATACTCAATTGATTCTGTACCCAGTAAATGTACAATGATGTGCATGACATGTTACATGTATCAGAGGTGTCCTGATGAATTAAGCTTCAACTTTCTGACATACTGTATCCAAAGATTTGAAGATGTGTTACATTATTAGTTATCACATGAGCTCTAGTGGGATATAGATGCACTACATTATTGTGTTTCACAAGCGTGAACGTGATAAGTCATTTACATGAACATGTACATGTATCTTCAAGTAAACTTGACTTGCAATGAAGATAATTAGTGGAAACGTGCCGGCTGCTTTGATTTTACAGTAAATTTTGCAGCCGTGCAATGCATTTACATCGGGTTCAGACAGCTCATTATGCGGGTTTAACATGAACCTTGCAGCACAGTTGTATGCCACACTGTTGCCATGGATCGACCAATCAGAATTGGGAATTCAGGTTTGCCTGAAGATAATTGTCCAATGTTACTCTGATTCTGCAATTTGTACATTTTACATCTACATGTGTGGTGGTGTTGTTTTTTTACACAATGTACATGTACCCGAGACTGGCAATGTCCAAGTTACATATACATGTGCCAAAGGCGACATTACCAAATGCTGCCTAACTCTTGTCTTTCACAGTCAGCAGAATGTGTTGCATTAAAATGAGGCTGAGCAATACCTGTACATTTACATATATTTGTGACCTAAATATCAGTTTACATGTGCAGTAGTTATCAGGTCATGTCAATAGGTACAATACAACAGACAAAATTTACTGAAGCACATGTATCTAAATGTAAATATAAACTACCCATTTCCCGTCTAGATTGAAGACATATCAAACACAAGCCAATAAATTTATAAAATGTCTCTATATGAGGAGGAGGGCGTCAAGGTTTCTTCGAGCGAGGAACGAGGTGTTGGCGGAAGACTAGTTGTATATGTAATCGTTGTACTGTGTTTATATATATAATATATGTATTAAACATTTTTTTTTCCAAACAACACTGAACACGAATTCGTGAAGACAGCTCTCATGCACCTACGGCATGTGGAAAGAAGTAACCCAAACAGAATAACGGCATCAAATCCACATCTATCGGCTGCCAGGCCGGCAATGGGAGAACACATCAGTTCCAGGAAACCAGTAGAGAAAAAAATGCCAGCGGCTGCGATGCTCGCATGTGTTTCTGTCTCGGCAGTAGTGTTCGCGGAGACAACTGAATTGCGGGCGGCTCGATGAGTGGACGCCCAATCCCAATCCGAAAGAAGAGGGAAGACCGCTCCGTTCATGGCACTTTCGAGGTAGAGAGCTCCAATACTTGTCAAAATTCTGAGCCATCTTTCTGCTTGTCCATTGCAGCAATCCATGACTGCTGAGGATTTCAGGATCAGGCAAACACAAAGAATAACAAATGTGCTGTGTTATCAAGGCGTTCTGTTGGTGCACTGTAGTAACATGGGCATAGATGTTAAGGCTATAAGAGTTTCTGAAACGCCTAATTGGTTCTGTTGAACGGGATAGCTTTTGACGTTGAATGGAGTTGATCAATAACGTGGCAAATTTTTGCCAAGGTAAGCGCAAGCTGCTTGCCGCCAACAACTTTGCATCGTTGCTGGAGAATTGATTTGTAACAAGCGATTCCAACATGGAATTGATGACAAAGGAGGAATACTGCATAACTAATGCCTTGTCATGCTCCGAATCCCCGTTTAACCCTTTCAGACTACCGCTCCACAAGAAAGGTAACTACCAGCTCACCACCATAAAAGGGGTACATTTGCCCTGTGACAGATTCGAAGCATTATCATGCACTGTGTGTTACACCAATACTTACACGGGGGGACACAGTCAGATATATGAAGTTGACGGGACAAGGGACATATAGTTTTAAGAGTCAAACAGAATTTACATAAACTGACCTCCTGACCCCATGCTAAACCACACTTACCTCATCCTTATGACTTTGTAAGTCTGTGCATAAGACTTAGTTTTGAGGGGGGTTGACTTCCTCAGTCCTTCGAACCATAGAGGAAGGACACAGAAGGAGTTACAACTCTGGCACATCAAAGTGCTCGATGATTATCGAGAGTTTGGACTTTTATATGAGCACCCTAAAGCTTTCCAAAACCATATATTTACCGATGTATTCCGATGTTAATTTTGCAAAACTTCCCATTGTCTATGGCTTTGGAAGCCATCTCTTTACTTTTTGCAGCTGTTCAAAAATCAAAATATCACGAGTTTGTGGTGTGTGATGCTGTTCCGAGAACAGTGCTCTTGAGTCGTGTTTGCGCCGTTCGATCCCGCCGTTCAAGCGGGAACAAGAAACCCGTGTCAAGAACAGGCCGCCCGAACTCCACCAGTGTGATGGTGATTCGTCCGGTATAGCGCCATCTTGTGGCAGCGTGTTACACCGTGCCACCACCCTTGGTTAAAACCATTTCGAACCAAGGCGCTTTTCCAATACTCGACTCGGGCTTCGTCTCAGGCTTCGTTCCCAAAACCAATCCCCGATTGTGGGCCTGAATCGTTTAAATTATATTGGATTATTGTAATTTCTGGCTCTCTTGCATCTTATTTGATGTTCCGTGGCACTATTAGACTAATTACTGCGCTTACAGCTTCAAAGTCTGCGAGGCAATCTGATTTTTTACTCACACGGTCTCGGGAGCGGACTATTCCGTTGAGTCCGTTCTCATTTTTCAGGGTTGCAGAGCCCTGAGTCCGTCCTAAAGGTATATTAATTAAAAACCAGTTGAAGCCTGAGACGGAGCCAAAGTTGAGTATTGGAAAACGGCCCATGACTAAGGCTTGCCCGAATTACTCGGCTGAGGCTTGGCGCATGGAGTTACGCACGAGAAGTCTGGTTGTGGCTGCAGCCACTTCCCGTTGATTTTTATGTTATGTTGAGCCGAAGCCAAGTCGTCCGGACACAGCTAATAATAGGATCATACGCTGCAACCGTGATCAGTTCATGACCCAGCTGCCGTTTGACTCATTGGCGCAAGATCTCATTGGCTTAGAAACAGACGAATGTACCGATTCAACCAATCATCAAGCGCGGCAGTATTGCAACACGATTGCATCTATTGATCTCCATTGTAACATGTATCATATCAATGCGCAATCATTGCAATGATCGCGTCCATGAAAAAATGGCGTCGGGACAGGAGAGCCAGAGAAAACGGAGGAGGCACTGTTCAGAGGTGGGAGATTTAATTAAATTTCAACCAGAGGAAAATCCTAAATGGCGTACAGAGGGAGATAATAAAAATAAC